>NC_039364.1:158896131-158978407 GCF_003573695.1 Papaver somniferum | reverse complement strand
AAAAAAAAAAAAAAAAAAAAAAACAAATCTTAACCTCCTCTTTTTTAGAACGAAAAAAAATATCTAAAATCAATCGACTACCGTTGATCTAACTAGAGATGAAGCCAAAAGAAGTTTCGATATATAAAGAGGGAGGATACACTTACACTATTATATTCACATTATGTCATATTTTGGACAATATTTTTAATAATAAAAACTAATTGGTGGAGGACTGGTAGGTAATATTTTTGGAATATGTTCCTCCTATATAGATTTACGAGCCTACTAAAAATGAGCGCATTTCGAGACATGTAACACTATCTTCTCCTACTTTTAAAATCAGTCTGATAATCATCGGATTTTCACCGTTGAAATTAAGATTGATAGATAGTGAGGTTAGGTATTTTGGAACACGCTCACTTTTGGTAGGTATATAGAGCTTTGTCAAAGAAACATATTTCCAAAATATTAATTTCAAATCCAATACCGTTTAGGTTTTATTAAGAAAAATATCGCTTAATGTGAAGATAGTGTGAATATATATAATAGTGCAACGTGATCCTCCCTTTAACAGTAATTTTTTTTAGAACAAACATTATAATAAGAAAACTAAAACATGTGATGGTTTCTCTTTGATTATCTCTAAGTTTCGGTCTCCCCCGCCCACCCCCATATCTTTCTATATAGGTTTTAAACTTCTGATATTGCATTGCTGGTGAATCTTTAGAACTTCATCTCTGGTGAATCTTTAGAACTTCATCTCTAGTCAATCTCCACCAAACGAATCCCATGTAATCCAGTTAACAAGCTCCATGTCCTCCCTGAGAAACCATCTATCTGCCTTTCAACACTAAAATAAGCTCTTTGATTCTATGAAATTGATCTAATCCCAATATAGTTAAACATTCCAGTGAATTATCACTTGTTGTTGATGGTGGATTTTTGACAAGGGAAAAAATCGTAATATTGCCTTTCCTCAGCTGCAAAAGCATGAAATAAATATGTATGAATTCCTGATATGGCATCAGAATTATAGATTCGTACTTCTACATTATATTCTGTAAGAGAATTGAGAATGCATATCCAATTAACAGCTACATTAACCTTGTAGCTCTTTTATATATGTATATACCTGCAAGACTTTAGAGCTTTACTCGGTTGAACTCTCGTTATTTTATATAGGGCCATACACATTGTCATGTATTAATCCGAGTACACTGATGATGCGGATTATAGATATTCAGAATGAGCTTCAATGTCATTTTTGAATAAAAGACTATTAGATGCATACTATTTAGTACAAAGTTGTATTGAACATTACTTCGAGTCGCAGAACTTCCACAGCTGAATTCCTCGTACATGTTCCATATGCACTACAGTCTCAGTTAAGCATGATGCCAACACCAGATCTCATGCAACAAAAAACTCTAGGCAGGCCATGCCAAGGTACTAACAAAGTGCCAGCTCCAGCAACACATGGCCATGGCCACAACACCGCCAAGCTTCCAGGCCAAGTTACCAAGCCATCTTGGATAGCGTTGATAGCGCCATCACAATGTCGAGATCCAACACTAGCAATAGCCCGTGTTGTCTGCGAGAGCACCCTAGCTCGTCCGCAGCAACAACTCACGTTGTTCTCACTAGCAGCTCATGTTGAAAACGCGGGGGTACCAAAATACACCACCATTTTTTTCTTACGCTATTTGTATGTACAAACTCAACACAATTCTGAGAGTTCAACTCAACAAAGGAATAGTGTCTAGAGTTATATCTCTCCCTCTCTCGTAATTAGAACTTTTACAGAACCAAGTCCGTGAACCTAATTACAAAGAGATTACTTGGACGGTACCAAAGACCAATGTCCAAGAATCAATCAAGTCGTATCCAACAAAATAAGGTCGGATGTATCTACTATGATTGACTAACACACAACCTGTGATATTTCAATTATAAATATAAACAATATAATGCAGAAAAAGAAATAACATAGACACCAGAAGTTTTGTTAACGAGGAAACTGCAAATGCAAAAAAAAAACGGGACCTAGTCCAGATTGAACACCAAACTGTATTAAGCCGCTACAGACACTACCCTACTACCAATTAACTTCGGACTGGAATGTAGTTGAGCCCTAATTGAGCCTCCACTGATTAAAGTACAGTCGCGCTCCTTACGCCTCTTGAATCCCAGCAAGACTCCCCGCAATTGATTCCCTTAGCGGGAGTCACACCAACTAAGAGTAACTTCAACTCAATTGGAGACTTTAAACCAATCTGCCTCCCACAGATTAAGCTTATATGTGATTTCCTTTTACAATCAAAAAGTTTGATCAAAGGTGATGAAAATCGATAGAAATAGACAAAGTCTAGCTAACCTGAAAATCCAGACTTATGCAACACGCAGTGCAACCTAGATTATAATTCACCTCACAAGTATAAAACTTGTGGAATCAACAAAGTTTGAAACGAAGACAACTTTGATGATTTCTATCTATATTGATCAAATGAGCAGCTTAACATTCGATTAAGATCAGGATACTCGAGTTATCAAGAAATGATAACTGGACCTGGTTTCACGAATCCCTATGAAGTATTTGTAGTCACTAAACCCTAAAAGGATTAGGAAGGCGACTTTAGTTACAACTAGGACACACCAAAGTAGTGACGGGATTCAAAGATACCAGTTGCTTGAAGTTCTCTTTTTATAGACATTCAAAGCATAGGTTGCTTTAGGTTTAAGCTAAGATAGCTTTGGAACCAAGCAAAAAATATCCACTGTTAGAGGAATCTTTGAATCTGATTTACATAAAAAGATATACACTCTGGTTAGGTGAAATCGTAACCGAACCGTGTATAAAGACTATGTTCAAGGTGGTTAGCCGAAACTAGCCGATTTGAACTTAAAAGCTTAATACTCATTTTCATGAACACTTAAGACATTAATCTTGAGTAACAATCATGTGATCAAATAAGTCTAGTGTTTTTAGAGAACTGATTAAATGCTCGTTATCTCATAGAAATAATTTTATCGCACTTGAAAATAATCGACATGGTTAGTAGATGCACAAAGTAAAAATACCATAGCCGTTCGTGATTCAGGTCGGTCAGAGTACGTGTACCGGTTTGCAAACTATTAAGCCAACAAAAGTTCCGGAGTTCACATAACTATTTCGATATGCGTACCGGTACGGATACCTTAAGATAATAAATGGTTCTGGAGTCCACGTAACTATTTTGGTTTTCGTATTGGTATGGGTACTAAACCGAGTACCGGAACACATAACTATTTTGGTACGTGTACTGGTATAGATACTCACCCGATTCCGTGACCATAGTTCCTTTACGATTTGTATACGAGTATGCTTACCGATCCAGTTCACCAGTCAAACATATTTTTACATGATATGCATAAGGATATGCGTACCACAAATTTGCAAGTCGATATATAGCTACTCCGCTACGTGTACGAGTACATGTAATACAGCTTCAGACTTATAACAGTTTTCCCAGTTTGTAAGACTGATAACACTGTCTTGTAGATGAATCTATAATAGTTCTATATTTCTCTCTAAATCGATTCGAAACATTCCCGAATAACATCATCGACGCATATCACTGTTCAAGGCTATGTTCGAATGCTAACTTGAATCATGAATTTGATTCTGAACAATAAATTGTCCTTAACCGAAATTTATTAAGTATGAACAAATGTTTATTAAGCTTAGACATTATATTTCGAGAAGTCCCTTAACTTGATAATTAGTTCTCGACTCGAAATTCTTGTATATGCATGATAGTCTAATTAGTTATGCGACATCATCTCAATGATTGAAAAGTAAATATAACATTAGAAATAGGTGGTTCAGTTTCCAATTACCTTTTGTTGATAAAGTTCTCCAAAAGCTTTTGTTGATCTTCGCCTTCAAACGGTAGAACTCAATGATGACTTCCGTGATCACTGTTTCTACTACTTTTCAATCTTAGTCCGATACTTAACTAATTGTAGACTAGAAATCAAGATATAGTTTTGACAACAAGCTTGAGATAGCAACACTTGCGAGTTCGACCGAGCAATGCTCTAACAATCTTCCCCTTTGTCAATTTTTGTGGCGAAACTATCAATACATATGGATAACAAAAATAAATCTTTGAAAACTCCTCGAATCCATCATGCTTGATTTCCTTGGTTTCTTCAACTCCTTGAACTCTTCGTAATTTCAAGTTGCAATGATTTTGAACGTGTTCAACTCAACATCGTTGTTGTTGAAGATCCGGTAGCGATAACAACATTGAAAACAAATATTCTCAATCATCGTTATACATAAACATAATATTATTATCTTCTCCAAAGTCCAATTGTATCTCAAGTCTGAAGTAATATTACGGTGATATGTTTTCCCCCTTAATCAATACTTACATATTTTGCATAATATGTGAAATTATAGATTATTGCTTCACCCCCCCTTACATAATGATCCGTAAACCATATGTACGTAGTGTGAAACTACTAAATAATTCTCCTCCTTTTGTCAATAAAATTGGCAAAGGTACGAAAATCGTAGGATCGTAATGAAACCAAAAGATAACTCAAGTTTTATGGAAGTTAGAGATACTACATTTTAACATTGTTAAAATGCAACTCCTCATATGAACTTTAATTAGATGATATCACATAGTAAGAAAGTATTAAATGCTCATCTAGGAGATTTAAGATACAAGCATCCCCTTTAAAATTCACAGCCACACTCCCCACAAAGATATAGCAATTAAGCACAATTTCATTTAAGAACTCTCCCCCTTATGATATCATTCCCAAGAGAACAACACGAGTGACCTTGCGTTATGAAAAATAAGGATTTTGTTGGACATTAACAAATTACATGGGTTTGTATCCAAAAATCGACTTAAAATAATCTCAACACCGGTTACGGACAAAAAGATAATTTTGATCGATATGACTCAACATAAGAAAATCTTACGGAGCGTGTCAACCAGTAAAAACACAGAAGTGTGATCATGAGTAGATCAATACTGCGAGAAAATTCTCAAAGAGTTTGCTTTATTTTCTGTTTATAAAAACATAATAGATTTAGCTTCTGAGCATATATGAAATGTCAGCTCGATTCATGAAAAACGTGAAGGCACATCTATTTCATAAGACTTTTGCAATAATTAAACCTATAATGATTACATATTTCAAGTTCATCTTCCAACAACTCTAGAATTTAAATAAATAAATCTAAAAACATGCAAGATTAAAATCTTTGAAAATAGCTTGTTTAATTTTGCTATACCAAACCCTAGTTATCCTTCAAAAAGTAAGAATAAATTCTCACAAGAAGTTTCCTAGACATACATCATGTTTTTGATTGCCTTAGCTGAGAATTCCTTCTCATTCTTGAAAAACTCATCGATGATAGGATCATTTAGTTTTTCTAAATCTTCAGAGATGTCTGTTAACTCACTAAGTTTTGTCCTCAGTTTATTCAGAGTAATTTTTGACTGAGCCAACGAGTGTTCATAGTAAGTTATGTCATCTAAGGATTGATTGATTTGAACCTTCAAATCATTTCTCTTGGATACAAAGTTCTTAACTTTAGCCCTAAAATCATTATCATGTTGACAAATAGATAAAAGACAAGTTGAGGAAGAACCTTCTTGATCTGCGGTTGATATCTTCTTTCGGTTCTTTGATGGTTTGATTTCTTCACACAGGTAAACGTTGACAACTTATACTGCATTTTTCTTGGTGATTCCTCTTGTTACAGGAGCCATATAACCAAAATTTCTTAGCAAGATAAGAGTATACATTTAACCTTTAAAAAGAGGAAAATGACATTTTCTGACACGGTTCGTGAACCAGTGGAAATAACATATACATTGCTCTCCGTGAGCCCAAAAGATAATACACAAATTTTGACCAACTTTTTAATATACAAATTGTGGTTACTAGATCTCGTGGATTATATCATAGTTTATCACATAAGATTGACACATCTTATTAGCTCGAATAAACATGGTTTAGAGCACAAGAGACGGTTAACCAATACTTAAGGACATTAATTGGTTATGGAACACAATTATGTATTCTCGATTCTGGAGCTGGCTCGACAAAATCATTCACACCAACAGTTATATTAAATTATTATGAGATGAGTCACACAACTATAATTGATTAAAAAAGTGGTCAATTCATACTTGAGCAACAATTCATACTTGAGCAGCCTTGTCATCATAAGAGGTAATGTGATGAGATTTTATGCAACCTCATTTTCTCAAGCTAAAATATTGAGTCTGCACTCATTACTATAATTAAGTAATGATGGGATGAGTGAAACACTCACCGCTTGCGTCACTAGGTGACTTTTCAAGGCCCTTTGTGTATTCAGAGTTCTTACCTTTTCTGGTTCTTTTACTCTGTTGTCTCCTTGGTTTTGAGGTTCTCAGATTATTCTTCAAAAGTTAACTCATTCTATGCATATCATTCTGAAGTTTAACAATCCTTGAGTTATTCTTCTTGAATTTCCGACATTTTTCTTGAACATGTCCCTTGCATCCACAAAAGGAGCAATGCATTGAGAGCTCAACTTTAGAAGGTTCGGCTGCCTGTTTATCACAACCAATTGTTTCCTTTTTATATGAGCCAGCAGGAATGAAACAGTTGTTGGTGATAGAGGTCTTCCTGGAGAACCCAATGCCATTAGTGTTACCAAAGGACTTTTGCCCAAACAACATAGCTAAGATCTTGTCTGAACTTCCTAAGAGCTTTTGTGGATCACACTTGAAGATATCAATCTCATTCTCTTTGACAGACAAGGTTTCAGTGAATTTCTCATTAAATTTCTCCAACTCAAGATTTTTCACTTTAAGAGATGATTCGAGTTTTTCCATAATTTTCTTAACATAGATTTTCTCTATGAATTTCTTCACTTTTATTCAAGAATTCTAAAATCTCCTTTTCTGACTCAGAATCAACAAATATTTCTCCACGAGGGACGAATTTTTTTCTTCTGATGTTCAGAAGTTAGCTCGTCAAAGTTATTAAGTGAAACAATGAGAGCATTATTTCTTTGAAGAGAACCTTCGTCTTGAATAATTGAATCATCTTGAAACTTGGTTTGCGAGCGTCGCTTACCAGAATATCTGTACTTTCTCAGGACCTTTTTGACTTGCTATGTGATCATAGATATATTCATTTCATCGTGACCATCACAACACTCGTCAGCCCAGGACAAGTTTTCCTTCGAAGAAGTCATACTTGTATTGGTTGTGGCTTTAAGTGCAGAAGTGCTATCTTTAACCACACTATACTCGTGATCAAAGATATTTATCTTTTTAACGAGACTGTTTATGGAAAGAGTTTCAAGGTTATTCCCTTCTGTTGATGGTGGTTTTTAGTTCAGGGTTAAATTTGTAAAACCTTGCATTCAATGTACCGTCACTCTGCAAAGAAACAGAGCCATGTAAAAGTGATGAGTGTCAACCTCTCCACTGGCACATTTATTGAGCTTTTCGATATATTTACATGAAATTTATGCAGACTGGCGCATGTAGCAACAATCCCAGATACTCTGTAAATTTCAACACCTTGCTTATGTTATTCCCTAATATAAGACCCTCTGGGTACTTTTCCTGTGCTATGTTCCCCGGCAGAACCCTTAATATCGGTATGGCATGACGGATTTGTGTTCACTCGCAGCAGAGTAGCACGGATTTCCAAGTACCAAAGTTAAGGCCATTGCACAAAACGCTCAGACAGAAAACACACTGCACTCTGTAAATAAGGAATTTTGTGGCAGCACACGAAATCCAATTAATTTTGTGATAACTCACAAAAAATTCGTGAACCTGACAAATTTGCAAAATTAGGGTTTTTTGCGCCCTGCGCAGTATATTAGACCCCGTTGGTCGAAATTACGCTTAAGCAACCAAGCAATTGATCCATCGCGGATTAATAAGTGCAAAGTCCTGCCCAAGATCAGAAAACAAAGAGTAGCAGAGCCGCTGAGAAGGAGCAACAATGAGAGGAAGCGTGGCCACACCATAGGCCAGTCGGCGCCACTTGGCCACGCCCCATGTTACCTAGACGGCCCTACTCATTTGTCGACCAATCAGGTCGCCTTAAACCTGCCACACTCCCACGAGTTGTGGATGGGCCCATACTTGTCGGCCCCCTTTCCATCGACCAATCAGGTCGCTTTAAATCCGCTACAGCGCACTGGAAGTGTGGCCACGCCCTTGCTTGTCGGCTCCCCTTTCCATCGACCAATCAGGTCGCTCTAAAGCGCCACACGCATTTAGAATGAGGCCGACCCCAATTTGCTTGCCGACCCCATTTTCATCGACCAATCAGGTCTCTTTAAATCCGCCACGGCGCACTGGAAGTGTGGCCACGCCCTTGCTTCCCGGCCCCCTTTCCGTCGACCAATCATATCGCTCTAAAAGCGTCACACGCATTTAGAATGAGGTCGGCTCCATGTTGCTTTCCGGACCCCCTTTACATCGACCAATCATGTCGCTTTAAACTTGGCACAGTTACACCAGAAGTGTGGCCACGCCCGTATTTTGGTCGGCCCTCTCTTTCGACCAATCAGGTTGCTCAAAACCTGCCACAGTATTAAAAAAGAGATGTAAAAATTGGCTTTTCAAAAGTTGCGCCAATGCGCTAACTAACATGCCAAACGTGCATGCCCAATATGCCAGACGTGCCACTTTGCCACAAAAGCATGCCGAACGTGGCAACATACCATAAATAGTGCACTTATGTGCCAACCCATCTTCTGTCCGTGGCCAACGCCATAACATACTTCAATGTGGTTATCCTAACCAGAAACACGACCCCGCATGGTCGAAACCCTAATTTCCAGTCGTGGTGCAAATTATGCCACTTCGGGCCCACAACATGCCACGAGCCGTGTGAGACCCAGGAAACCCTAAAAAAGACGTCATATCATAGCCGCCCATGGTAATCCTTACTCATGTGGCCGTTTCCACATGATGTCCTGGATATGGTTCCTTTGGCGTGGCTATGGAACCATTTGCACAAAACGCCGATACGCCACGGCCACATGCTACATGCCGCATGTACTAATTAGGGCTTTGACATGCCAAACCCTAATTTAGGCAAAGTTGCTAGGCCAACCAAGCCAAGTAACGTTTCCCAGAGCATTGGGATTGATGTGGCAACATGGACAATGTTGTCGGAGCCATATTTGGGTCTAACACCAATATGCCAAAACAGTTGCCACGGCTATGCCACTGGCATGCCGCTATGCCACTGGCATGCCGCTATGCCATGGCTACGCCAGGCGCCACTATGCCAATGGCGCCACTTTGCTATACGACAAGATATGGCCATAATCAATGTCCATCCTTCCTCATGAGATGCAATCTTACCCGTCCAAGTTTGCCACCGAACTGACAGACTTGTAGCAAGTTTCAGGCGACCAAGCGCCTAAATCTAGTGGCCATGGATACGCAAGGCGCCACTTATACCACCGTGCCACTGGCATGCACGAGCTATACCAGTCATGCCGCAGTGCCACTGGCATACGCCAAAAAACGCCACTGTGCCATTACCAGGCGCCAACAGAAGGTAGCCATAATCAACGGCTACCCTTCCTCATGGGATGCAATCTCAGCCATCCAAGTTCGCCACCGAACTGGCGGACTTGTGGCAATTTTTAGGCGACCATCCAAGACGTTCCTAATAGCCTCACATGCTATTTTCCTGCGGCAAGACTCTTGACTTTGACTTGACGCAATAGCAACCTGCTACACGTTTTCCACGAAAACACTCGAGACATCAAACATGTCACAAACTGGGGGATACTCATCAGGATATTGGTCTGGCGGTTTACAGCGTGCAATACGCCCATTATAAGAAAGTGTCATGAAACGGGACAATTAGTGGCAGCAAGAAGTAACGGGTGTAAACGGATCCACTTCCTTCATCATTGAAGCATGGGTTTTTGACGGTTACACATTACTCCACTCTTCCGTCACCTAATCGTTCCCACTTCCTACAAGACCATGGTACGTTTTATTACGACTTGTATAAATAGGTTTCACCTATTTCCACCAGACAAAAAGTTTTTGGTTGGCAACAACATAGTATCCAGAAGTCACCAAGAACTGATAAGCTTTTCACTCGGCAAGCCAGTTCCACTTTCTGATACAAGTCATAAAACAAGCCACATCTTCAGAATTAACCATTCTAGTTTCAACACTCTCTTCACTTCCCTCCCCAAGACCAACCCTTCTCCTTCACTTTGTGACCGAAGCAAGCCTGGAACGGCCATTTCTTGGTTTAGGCCAGGATTGTACAGATTGATCTCTCGAATCAAAAGTACTCCCGTGCAGTGTATTGTTTAGTGTTTAGATTCGTTTCTCATCCATACACCCAAAATTACCAAAATCAGCAGAAACAATTTTCACCCACAAACACCTTCCATGATGGCATGTTTCTTAGACTCGTTTCTTGCTGGTAAAGATCGAAGAATTTTTTATCACAATGTCCTTTTGGGGAATGGTCTTCCCTAACGCATAAGATGCATTAACAATTCCAGACACCTTTTAATTAAACTCATCAAACGAATCTTCATCAGCCATACGAATATTTTCCCAGTCAGAATTTAGGTTTTGAAGCCTGAATTCTTTCTCTGAGGTATCTCCTTCAAATACGGTCTCTAAGATATCCCAAGCATATTTATATTTAGTGCACAAAGTCACATGGTGCTGAAGATCTGGGCTTATGGCGTGGATAATAGCGTTTAACACGTCAGAATTATACTTTGCAAAACTTATCTCGGTATCACTATATTCTCCTAATAGTTTCGCAACAGTAGTTCCTTCTCTAACAACTGTTGGCGCATCGTATCCAATAACTACAAGTTTTCATGTCTCAAAGTCACGGGCTTGTAAAAAGAAACGTGTAGCAATTTTCCACCTAAAATAATTAGTGTCATCAAATGTTAGCGGTATATTTATCGAGATTGCACTCTTGTCCATATAGTCGGACTGCTTCAAACACAGACTTATTAGGTCTTAACGTTTTTTCCTGCTCTGATACCAATTGAAAACGCGGGGGTACCAAATATACCACCACGTTTTTCTTAGGAACTTTGTATGGACAACCTCAACACAATTCCGAGAGTTCAACTGAATCAAGGAATATTGTCCAGAGTTATATATATATATGCATATATATATATACATATGCATATATATATACATATATATATATATCCCTCTTTCGCAATTAGAACGTTCACAGAACCAAGTCCGTGAACCTAATTACAAAGAGATTACTTGGACGGTATAAAAGACCAATGTCCAAGAATCAATCAAGTCGTATCCAAAAAAACAAGGTCGGATGTATCTACTATGATTGATTAACGCACAACATGTGATATTTCAATTATAAAGATAAACAATATAATGCGAAAAAAGAAATAACACATACACCAGAAGTTTTGTTAACGAGGAAACCGCAAATGCAAAACCCCGGGACCTAGTCCAGACTGAAAACCAAACTGTATTAAGCCGTTAAAGACACTAGCCTACTACCAATTAACTTCAGACTGGAATTAATGTAGTTGATCCCTGATCGAGTCTCCCACTGATTAAGGTACAGTCGCGCTCCATACGCCTCTTGAATCCCAGCAGGACTCCGCACAATTGATTCCCTTAGATGATGTCACACCAACTAAGAGTTGCTTCAACTCAATTGAAGACTTTAAACCAATCTTCCTCCCACAGATTAAGCATATATGTGATTTCCTTTTACAATCAAAAAGTTTGATCAAAGGTGATGAAAATCGGTAGCAATAGACAAAGTCTAGCTAACCTCAAAATCCATACTTATGCAACCCGAGTGCAGCATAGATTATTATTCACCTCACAAGTATAAAACTTGTGGAATCAACAAATTTTGAGAACAAGAGAACTTTGATGATTTCTACTTATCTTGATCAAGTGAGCAACTCAATAATCGATCAAGATCAGGATACTCGGGTTATCAAGAAAAGATAACTGGACCTGGCTTCACGAATCCTTATGAAGTCTTTGTAGTCGCTAAACCCTAAAAGGGTTAGGAAGAGGACGACTCTAGTTACAACTAGGAAACACCAAAGTAGTATCGGGATTCAAATATCCAAGTTGCTTGAAGTTTCCCTTTATAGACATTCATTGCATAGGTTTCTTTAGGTTTAAGCTAAGATATCTCTGGAACCAAGCAAACAATATCCGTCGTTAGATGAATCTGATTTACATAAACAAGATATACACTCTGGTTAGGTAAAACCGTAACCAAACCGTGTATAAAGACTATGTTCAAGGTGGTTAGCCGAAACTAGCCAATTTGAACTTAAAGCTTAATACTCATTTCCATGAACACTTAAGACATTAATCTTGAGTCACAATCATGTGATAAAATAAGTCTAGTGCTTTTAGAGAATTGATCAAATGCTCATTATCTCATAGAAATAATTATCGCACTTGAAAATAATCGACATGGTTAGTAGATGCACAAAGTACAAATACCATAGTCGTTCGTGACTCAGGTCAGTCATACGTGTACCGGTTTGCAAACTATTAAGCCAAACTAAGTTCCGGAGTTCACATAACTATTTAGGTATGCGTACCGGTATGGATACCTTAAGACAATGACCGGTTCCTGAGTCCACATAACTATTTTGGTTTGCGTACCGGTATGGGTACTAAACCGAGTTCAGGAACACAATACTATTTTGGTACGTGGACCGTTATGAATACTCTCCCAGTTTCATGACCACAGTTCCTTTACAGTTTACATACGAGTATGCGTACCGATCCAGTTCACCAGTCAAAAAGATTTTTACCTGATATGCATAAGGATATGCGTACCACAAATTTTCAAGTCGATATATATCTACTCCGCTACGTGTACGAGTACATGTAATACGTCTTCAGACTTATAATAATTTTTCCAGTTTGTAAGACTGATAACACTGTCTTGTATCTGAATCTATAATAGTTCTATATTTCTCTCTAAATCGATTCGAAACATTCCCGAATAACATCAATGACAAATATCACTGTTCTAGGATATGTTCAAATAATAAAACTTGAATCATGATTTTGATTCCAAACAATAAATTGTCCTTAACCGAAATTCATCAAGTATGAACAAATGTTCATTAAGCTTAGTCATTATATTTCAAGATGTCCCTTAACTTGATAATTAGTTCTCGACTCGAAATTCTTGTATATGCTTGATAGTCTAATTAATTATACGACATCGTATTAATGATAGAAAAGTGAATATAACTTGAGAAATATGTGGTTCAGTCTTCACTTACCTTTTGTTGATGAATTTCTCCATAAACTTCGATTTATCTTTGCCTTCAAATGGTAGAATACAATGATGACTACCGTGATCCACTGTTTCTCAACTATATTTTTATCCTAGTCCGAGACTTAACTAATTCTATACCAGAAATCAAGATATAGTTTTAACAACTATATTTGAAAACAAGCTTGAGATAACAACACTTGTGAGTTCGACCGAGCAATGCTCTAACACATGTTGTTGTCCACGGAAGCAGCCAATGCTTGTGTGTCCCCGACAGCAGCCAATGTTTGTTCGTTCCTAGCAACAACCAGTGCTCTTCCATTGCAGCAGCCCATGCGCGTCCGCAACAACGATATATTCTCGTCCTTACCAGCAGCGCAAAAGCCATTGACACCGACAACCAGTGCCATTGACGATCAACGTCAGCTACACTAGGCAAAGTCGCGACAAACCTTCTCGTCTATGGAAGCAACTCCTACCTCTGTACCGACGGCATCTATAACCTCTTACCAATCTTGGCCAAGCTAGCAAGCCTAGCCATCTTTACTTCTCGACCTTGGCCAAGCTTGGCCACCATTATCTCTCGGCCTCGAACAAAGCTTGGCCAAGCTATCTTAGGTCATAGTACCATGGCTAGCTATCAATTCGGTCGTGGCCAAGCTATGGCCAAGTTATCCGGGCCACATCACCGTGACCGCAATGAAGTTGTGATTTGGCCAAAACAAGAAGTAGTCCATGACTCCACTAATTCATACGAGAAATCAAAACATGTTACATGGAGGATTCTTCATGGGGTATTAGTTTGGCGGTTTACAACAACATGCGGTGTGGCAGCACCCCATGATGAGAAAGTTATCAGTAGTGGTGAAAATTTAGAGCAGTTGAAGAGATGATGAAGCGGTGGTATAGAAGCTTCCCTAGTATATCGGACATGAATCTACCATTATATCCATGATCTCCATCTCTCAATCTCTTAACAGTGTGCGCGACCCTTACAACTATAAATAGACTCCTTCGTCTATTCAGAAGAACGGAACAAGCTTACCATTCAGAGCTCTGATTCTTCATAGTTATCGATACCTTACACATACAATTCATCACCACTGATTTCCTTAACTTTCTATGCTTTCCCTCCCATAAGATCAACCCATCTTTTCTTTTTATAATCGAAGCAAAACGTGAACACCTTCTTGGTTGAAACTCGTTTTGTACGATATTTGATCCTCGAACGTAAAAAAAATGACTTCAATAGTACATTGTTTATCCTAGAACCAAATTTTAGGTATAAACACTTGTATAATGGCAGATTTTGAGAAATTAATAATTTGAATGCATGCTTTATGTCTTTTCAGTATCATTTATCATAGTGCTATTTCTTTCTGTTCTTTTTCTATAAACCCGTTAGCTTAAATTCTTCTATAATCAAATTCTAATATACCTTGTTTTATTCTATCCATGTTATTTTTTTTAGTCCTTTCTTTGCAGAATCGGGCTTGATCTTTGCGTGGCACTTATGGATTTTTTATTACTTTAATTCGTATCTACCATCATTTAATTTAAGATTCTATTGTCAACT
Organism: Papaver somniferum; assembly: GCF_003573695.1. Taxonomy (NCBI): domain Eukaryota; kingdom Viridiplantae; phylum Streptophyta; class Magnoliopsida; order Ranunculales; family Papaveraceae; genus Papaver; species Papaver somniferum. The sequence goes on along the minus strand of NC_039364.1, from coordinate 158,963,517 downwards.
TTCTTGTTCCCCTATTTATCTTTTTCAGTTTTCTTGATTTAACATCTCTTTTCTCACTTTTCAATGATATGTGCTTAATTTCCTTAATAGCAGCCTATAAAGGATGTTGGAGAAGAAGATCAGTTGGTGTCTCACAGTTTTGCTAATGGTTGTAAGAGGGCAATATCTTCTTTAACAAGAGTGCAGTATCCAAACAACAACTACAAGACAAATTACGGGTATTATTCTAGAAATAAAATGATTGTCTGGTCAGACATAATGGGCTTGAGAAGGTATACGTGGAAGAAAAGATTCAAATTCACCTTTAATCATTTCTATATCCTGACAGTCGGTATTCTGCAAAACCACATGCATATGTATGGCTCTCTAACTCTACTGACATTTACAAGTGGCAAATTCAATTAATATCAACCATTAGTATTCTTCTTCTCCCAAGTTATGATGCATATACATAATAATTCAGAACCTTTCACTTACCCTTATAATTACAAAACAATTTAGTCGTCTACTCTCTCAAAAAACATGACCTCTCGTACTCAATATATTCTCTTAATTTCAATCCACCACCATGTGTGATATCCCAACAAATAATTTCACCAATCTCTTAACTCGGTTATTGGAAGAAGGTGAAATTATCGATGAAACAATATTTAAATATATCGATTTCCTTAGAAGAGCAGCCATGCATGTCCAAAGAGGAGAGATTCCCACTCTGGCTGGGAAACTATTCAAAAAAGTAAGAGCAAATGATGATCCCATGGGCTTAACAAGGAATGAGATGTCGTATGCAGTTAACCTATGTTGTACTGTTGGAATCATCATCGTCAGGAAAACTAGAGACCTTGAAATCTTTACCTTCAAGTTTTCAGAAGCAAGTGATTTCTCTTCAGCTATCTTTTTAAACCCTAACAAAGTTCATAGAAAACTTCTTTCTCTTACCATTGGTGATCCAATTATTCCTTCTCACATTATGGACTTCACTACACATGATCTCTGGACTCTTTTTAGTTTCGCAGAGACTTAGTCCTTAGATGAGATGTTGGTAGAGCAGTTGCTACTCTTGTGGTCAAATCTTAACTATCAGAGACCCGGTTGATAACCTGTACAAGCTCATGTTATTCTTGATATCAGAAGGCCTCTGGTCCGAAGAGTTAAGATCATAATGGAAGACCGTGACGTTGTTTATGTGAACATTTTCTTTGATGGTCTCCTACATGTAACATGCCGTCATTGTTTTAAATTTATTCATCAACAGGCTGATTGTGATCTCAGTGCATACAACTATAGGCATAATCTACCAACTATCTCCTTTGTCAGAGATGTTTCTATCTGAAGATTCAACTTCAGAAGAGTTAACAAGGGAAAAGAATCGTAAATAAGAGAAAGGTTTCACTTTTTAATGATAGGATCTAAGAGATCCACCACAAGTGTTAAAGAGTTGGTACCAGAATTTTTGTATCTTGCTAAAGTCTCACTTAAACCTGGGAGCCAGATATCCTCCCATATATTTATATTAAGTTTGTTACCTACTCCCCGTATGTTATACTGTTTTGATAAGCTCCAGGACTTTACATAAACATTTCCATGTTCAAGAACCTCTAGCTGGTGGTTTTACTTTTAAAGGGTTTTTTCTTTTAAAGTATATTGGTTTCAAAAATTGTCCAAAGGGATTTAGGTTCCTGACAGCCTCCAAGCTACTTTTGATATCATATCCAAGTTGAATTTTCGGGCATCTCTAATACCTAGCCTTCCTACCTGTATTGGTTTATAAAGGTTAGTCTAGGCTTTAAGGTAAAAGCCTCTCGAGTCATTTCGTTTACCCCACCAAAAATCTCTTTGTATATCGTATATCATGTTGGTAATTTTTTAGCGAGAATGAAACACCCCATCTAATAGGAAGGGATAATGGATACGACTTCTTTATTTAGTATCATTCTACTAGATTGGGGTAACACTTTACCTTTCCACCCTTAAGAATTGGATTCCATTCTTTCTAAAATTGGCTCAAAGGCTTTTATCTTAGATTTGTCTATGAAGAGAGGAGCTCCTAGATAAGGACCTTTAAGGTTTATATGTTTTATCTTAAGAAGCCTCGACATTAATCTTTGATGTTTTGGTGGAACCTCTTTACTGAAGAAAACTCTCGATTTTTTATAAGCTGACCCGAGGCTTTACAGAACAAGTCAATTGTAGATAAGAGGTTTCTACATTCAACTAAACCAACTTTAACAAATAACAGACAGTTATCAGCAAAAAAGAGATATGAGATTAGTTCACTCTTTGGTGCTATTTTAACCCCATGAAGCTTCTTAGTTTTTTTCCTGAGAAAGAAGAAGTCTTGAGAAAACTTCCATGCAAATTATGAATAAGTATAGGTAGAAGAGATCTCTCTGTCTTAGACCTCTAGTGGGGTTGAAGAAATTTCCAGGTAAGCCATTTAGCAGAACACCTATTGAAGTTGTTGAAATACATTGTTCTACTATGTCACACACTTCCTGGTTAAAACCAAAAGATTCCAAAGCTTTTAATAGAAAATTACAACTGACTATGTCAAAAGCTTTTGACATGTCAATTTTGATTCCCAATCCTCCAGTTTTTTTTCCTTAAATGAGTGTATTATGTCATGAGCTACAATAATGTTATCAAAAAGCAGACTGAAAGGGCGAGATAATCTTATCCAGTAGTGGTTTTATTCTATTAGGTATGATTTTGCTATCAATTTGTATATTTTATTACAGACCCGTGAGACGGAACTGACTAGGATTTTTGGGATGTTTAGTTTTGGGCATTAGAAAGAGGTGAGTCTTGTTTATATCCTGGTTCATCAATTTTGTATCGAAGAATTGTTGAATTGTTTGTACTATCTGTTGGCCTACATTATCCCAATTATTTTTGAAAAAACACAATGGGAAACCATCTGGCGGTGATTTATTTGGTTTCATTTTCTTTAGGACTGAGAGAATTTCATCCTCTGAGGGGATGGATGTAGTGTTTAGATTGTCGCGATCAAAAATATATAGAGAAACATTTTGTAAAATATGATCATAAGAAGAGGAATCTATGGAGTTTTCAGTAAAAAAGGATTTTAAAGTAGTCGGTGAGGATATTACTAATTTCTCCTATTTTCCTCGCAACTATGTTCTCATTATTTAGAAGACAATCTATATTATTCCATTTTCTTCTCCTAAGGTCACTGTATAATTAGTATTTTTTACTCGAAGTTTATTATATTTCTTCTAGACTGTTGTTTAACAATAGATTCTTGTTTGTCGTAAAGATACTCTAGTCCCAATAGTTTAGATTGAAGTTATCTATTCATAATATTTTTTTTTGAAGTCTTTATATTTCCTTAGTTAATTTAGCTATTTTCCCTGTAGGAAGACCAAAAACATTCCTTTTCCAATCTAGGAGAGTAAATCCTAGATCATTTAGATTAGTGGCTAGAGCTTGGGATGGATCTGAAAAGCTATATGGCTTCCAGGAATTCTTGATGAACACAAGATACTTCCTTTTACTAGGTGTCATAGAATTTATATATCCGTCATATTTGTGAATTTCCTTTGTCTAGGTTAAGAAAGATAAGATAATGGTATGATCCTATAGCTGGAAAATGTGACAGGGATGCATTTGGGATTTGAGATTCCAATCCGCATTTGTCTCAGCTCTATCTAATTTTTCTTGTATATTTTTCTTGCCTTGTATATGGTTATTCCATGTGAATTCATAACCTTCAAAACCTAAGTAAAAATCTTAGAAAAGTATTCACTATCAGTCTTATTAAAAGGTAGGCCTCCTAGTTTTTCTGACTGATCAAATATCATGTTGAAATCTCCTATTACTATCCAGGACATGTTTCTGTTATTCACTTGGACTCTATCAAATAATAAGTCTCATGATATTTTTTTTATTATAAGATATGGGCTACCATAGAAATAGGTTAAAATCCATTTACTAGTATTGACGTAAGTTTTAACTATAACATTAGTCATATTGATAATCCATTGTACTATGTCAAAGAAAAAACCATCTACCCATGCAATAACAAGACCCCTTGCTCTACCTATTGGGTCTACAATATGATAATTAGGGAAAAAGGATACTAAATTTTAAACTAATGGTCTTTGAGATTTTGTTTCAGAGAGAAACAAGATTTCAAGCTTTTCTTTCTGAAGCAAAGTCTTATGATGGTTCTGGGTAAAAGGGTACCACATCCCTGGACATTCCATGCTAGAATTTTCATTTTCCTTTTTACCTGTCAGAGTGGAGTTGTATCCTAGAGCAATAAGATGTGAGAAACCACTTATGTAAAGAGATATTTTATAAAAGGGTTGAAAGTTTATCACCTAATTAGAGTCTGGGTCGTATAACATGCAATTGATGTGTTTGGGTTGTAGACTAACCAAAGATTAGCTTGACCGTATGTGTTTGTTACTAAAACACCCTTATTAATACATTCAACGACATTTTATCCTAATACTGTATTGAAAGATAATTGGGATCCTTATTCTATTTATGTTCAATCCAACTCAGAATTTGATTTTAGTTCATATCCAATCCAAATCTAACCCCACTATCAAAAGCAAACCTATGTTTACTAACCGGAAAACACAACCATATTGACCCTTGTTGGTAGTCAACCAAACCTTTACCTGTAGCAATGAAAACGCCAGAACTTCCGCCAAGAAAATCAATTCCAATCTACTCCTTCTTTTAATTTTTCACTTGGTTTAGTATTGTTTATGGGTTAAAATCGTTTCTGATGATTTTGGTAATTTCGGTGAGTGGGTGAGAAACAAATCTAAACCCTAAACAAATGTACTGCACGGGAGTACTTTAGATTCGAGAGATCAATCTGTACAAATTTGTCCTAAACCAAGAAATGGTCGTTCCGGATTTGCTTCAGTCACAAAGAGGAGGAGAAGGGCTGGTTTAGGGAGGGAAGCAAAGATAGTGTTGAGACCAGAGCAGTTCTGGAAGAGTAGTACTTGACTTGTATCAGAAGATGAAAGCTTTGAGAAATCTAGCAAGATTTGCTTTTCTGAGTGTTGTATTTCTCCCTGACCAAAAACTTGTGTCTTTTGGTGGAAATAGGTAAAACCTATTTATACAAGTCTAAGTGAAACGTACTCTGGCCCCGTAAGAAAAGAAACTGATGAGTTAAATGGGAAGAGGTGGTAATGCCTGATATTGAAGGAATTTGATGGAATTGATGTTCCATAATGAAAGAGCGTTTCACCATTACTTCCTGCATTTACTAACCCATTTTATTCTTATTACACCTTCTTGAAACAGGCATTTGTGTATGCCGCACGCTGTAGACCGCCAAACCAAAACCCTAATGAGCATCCCCCAGTTTGTGACATACGTTTTGATGTCTCGAGTGTTTTCGTGGAAAACATGTAGCATGTCGCTGGTGTTTGATAAGTTGAGCTTGAGAGACTTGCCGGCTCAGTGGCGACCTTCGACGGTCGAGATTTTGTATAAGAGGAATCGTGGCCTTTGATGTAGGCTCGGCATGCCAAAGTGCAAGGGTTGCACGGCATGTCTGGCATGCCTTTGTCCTGGGTAGCACGTCGGGTGCAAGTGGAAGTTCCAAACTGCAAGTGTTTCTCGGCATGTGCCAATGACATGTGTGGTATGCCTTGGCCTTGGGTTGCATGTCGGGTGCAAGTGGTAATGGCAAAGTGCAAGTGTCGCACGACATGTGCCAATGGCATGTGTGGTATGCCTTGGCCCTAGGTTGCACGGCTTGGCATGCCAAGTTGCAAGGGTTGCACGGCATGTGCCAATGGAGCGTGTGACGGCTTTGGCCCTAGGTTTCACGGTTTGGCATGCCAGGTTTCAAGGGTTGCACGGCATGTGCCAATGGCGCGTGTGGCGGCTTTGGCCCTAGGTTGCACGACTTGGCATGCCAGGTTGCAAGGGTTGCATGACATGTGCCAATGGCGCGGGTTTTTGGCATGGTTGCCATTTTGTGCAATGGTGGTGTGTTTTTGGATTTTTGGCATGGTTAACGTGATGATTGCGCGTTTCTTTGTGGTTTGGCGTGGTTGCCATATTTAGCGCAAGGGTTGCGCGTTATTTGTAGTTTTGGCATGGTTGCCATATTTTGCACAATGATTGCATGGTACATGCAATTGCTATGTTTTGTGTGATGAGTGCACGGTCATGCATTGGGCATGTTTGCCATGCTTTTGCGCAATGATTGCACGATACGTGCAATTTCTATGTTTTGCGCGATGTTTGCACGGTACGTGCATTTGGCATGTTGCGTGACATGTGTGAGTGGCATGATTGCCATGCTTTTGCGCAGTGATTGCACGGTACGTGCAATTGCTATGTTCTGCGCGATGATTGCACGGCGCGTGCATTTGGCATGTTTGCCATGTTTTTTGCGTAATGGTTGCGCGGTATGTGTGAATTTAGGGTTTCGCTGCGCGAAACCCTAATTTAGTATTTGAAAAAGGGTACCCTGGTCATTTTGACATAAGCGCGTTAAATGCTCTAATAAATGTGCTAGTGTCACCGGTGACGTTATGCTATAGTGAGGTTTTACGGTTTCACCCCTTGTTCAAAAACCACCATCAATATTAAGTCCCCTGCTTAGCTTGGAACATGGGCCTTGTTGCGAGGTAAGCATAAGATGGTGACAGCCGAGGAAAGAACTGAGACAGTAAGTCGTAAAAGAGGGCCGAGGAGATTTGTCTGACCTTTTTCGAGATGTAAGTAAGAATCCACAATCCTCGCATCTGGTAGCTTTGCACAAATCCCAATATGACTAGGTGTCTTTGTGGACAGGCTTTGGAACGCGAGGCGGAGCTGCTAGCATAGACTTGTCGCTAATGGGGCTTGTCGTTACAAATGGGCTTAGAATGGGCGTGGGCCATTTGGCAGAGCATGGCGTTGGCAAGGAAGGCATGTCTAGCGCGGACTGGTTGGCCGGCGCGGATTTTGGCAAGGCCGACATTGAGCACTTGGTAGGGCCGGTGCTAGCAAGGAAGATGCGTGCGTTTTTGGAATTGGCAAAGCTTGCTATTGTGGTCCCGGCTGCCTTTCTCCATGTACGGCATTGAAAAGGGAATCCTTCCCTTATTCGAAGTCCCCAACTATCACGCCTATAAAAGGTATTATCCACCTTTTATTTTGTACCTTTGTTTCTTCATATCTTTGCGTTAGTAACAAAGTGGTAAGGCGAGTTAGCATTCCCGGTATGTCTTCCAGCGCTCCTTCTCAAATTAATTCTTCCTTATTTATTTTTTTTATGTGTCGTGCAAAAACTCTAGCTATATATACGCTTCGCATGAATCCGTAGAAAATATTTTTCTTCCATATCTTCGTAGAACCTAGTCATAAATGTGATTCTCATGAACCTGTAGACTTTCCTCATGAATACTACGGCAGTGTGTTTGTGAAAACCTAGTTGCTTAGGATTTTCTCTTGTTCTGGTGTAGCCGTGTGTGGGTAATAATTTCTTCTCGTCTTTCCTTTTTGGTGTAGGTACCTTGTTAGCAAAACAACACAAGAAATTCTGATAAGATGTCGTCTGAGCAAAGTCTTGCTTCACCAAAATACGTTGGTAGCTCTAAGCCAAACACGGATGATGACTTCTTCACAAAGCCCCTTGCCGCAGCCCGAAAAAATCATCTCAATTTCGTGTCGATCCTCTTGACCGGTTTGGAAGATAAAAAGAGGACCCGTTCAGTCCGACCAGAGAGTGTAATACGATTTTGTCTTCACAGAGGAGAGTACTCTTCTTCCCATATTGACTTTAGAATGTGTCAAAGCCCGTTGCGCTCCTTTGATAAATGGATCGAATTTATGGTGATCCAGGAACACGTAAGCGCTAATTTGACCCGAGCGCAGATCATTGATGTTGTTAGGGCTTCTGCAAATATTCAAATTAGGAAGGACATCCCTGGTTTAGTTGCTGTTATCTCTAGATGGTGCCCGGACACTCATACAGTCGTGTGCAGGTGGGGTGAAATGACCTTCTCCTTAATATCCACCTGTCAGAAGATGAAGAAAAGATGCGAGCCATTATTGTTGAGAAGTCGAAAGATTTCGTTCGGAAAGAGAACGAAAAGTGTTTCTATGGCTGGTGGGTGTCTCAATGGTTCCCGGATGAGCAGGAACCGAGTCAAAAGAGTATTACACTTCATGTTGCGGCATTCTTGGATCTCTGGTTGTCCAGGGACGTTTTTGATGATGGTTCTGGCAAGAAAGAGATAAGGCAAGAGCTCCTGATGATTGCCATAAGGTTAGCGAAAGGCGTAGTTCTCCCCATTGGTAGCTTGTTCCTTGGTTCTCTGCATACGCATCTGGATCACCTGGTTGCGGACATGCGTGTTTCGAACGGTTATATGAAAGTGGACTCGTATGTCCATGTTGCCTTCCTTCAAGCGTGGTTGTGGGAGCATTTTGAGAAGTATGCTCCGAAGCCGTTGCCTTCACTTCCCGCTAGCTGGGGTGGATCCAGAATACTCCGATGGGTGAACAGGCGTCCAAGAGCCGGTTTGAGCTTGGTTAGGTTCCTTGATAAGTTGCATGAAGTCGATTTTCGCTCGTGAGCACCGGTGCATGCGTCTGTAGTTCAGGTTAACACCTTTGCTTCTGCTCCGAATATGGATTTGCTTTCCGAAGGTAACCTGAGTGTTGGTGAAAACTTGTTTAAGCGGAGTTGCATGCCTGGTCGTATGCCGTCTTTCTTTAGGGGATCTTTCCAAGTAGATTCTTATAATATCGATCGTGTTGCTCGTCACATGGGTTTTGACCAAGGGATCCCTCTTGCTCGTCAGCCGGTTGCTCCAAAGAATCCGTTGTCGGTCGTCCTCAATGCCAGCGTTTTTGAACCGGGTACGCATCTACCCTTCCTGCCTTCGGAGAGAATTCCTTCAACGACCTTCAAGTATAATGAGTTTTGGCAAGATGAGTTCCTTACTATCCGTGGTTTTGTAAATCACATGGTGGCGAACGCCCGTTGTAGACCCTCTCCAGAGGCTTTGGAAAAGCATCCAATGTTGAGGAATCCTTCTGCAGCTAAGCGAAAGTCGCCAGGGAAAGTGGACAGTCCCCAAGTGAGGGAACAAAGGTCGAAGAACCGCGCTGGTGGATTTCAGTCGGTTTCGATAGACCCGGAGAGCCTCGTCTCTTTCAATTCTTCTAACATTCAGGTAAGTGTCGTCTCTTTGCTGGTTCGACTAAAATGTGTAAACTTTTCATTTCATTTCTGAACATTTGCATCTTGTTTCCACCAGGGTTTTGGTGGTGTGAACGCCTTTACTGCGCTTGATCGTTGTCAGGAAACAACACCTCTTCCAATAGAGGCCGGCAGTGTTGAGCCCTCTCGTGATAGGGAAGAGTCAGAGAAAGAGAAGAGTACAGAAGGAAAAGGTAGCTCTTCTGGCAGCAACACTGGATCTTCTTCGGGAAGCAGATCTGTGAGTCTTGCACATGTTTTTATTTTCCCTTCTTTCTTCTTTTTCGAAAACGTCTAACTCAAGATTGCAAAAAAGATCTGATTCTGGAGACGATTCTGAGATAGAGGCTTGTGAATATTTGCATTTAGCTGCGGCGACTGCTATTGGTGCTTTAGAGATGGAGGTTGATCAAACGAAAGGCATGGATGCGTCTCGAATAGAGGAGAATGCTCTGACGACTGTCAACGAAAACGTGGAAAAGAACCCCTTGCCGGTTGTGGGTCTGGTTGCAGGCGCCACTTTCGATCCCCCGTACTTGGTTCCTTATCCAGGTCATGTGCTGGTCGGTGGCTTCAGCGTGCTGGCTAAGTACGAGGTGCTGTACACCAAAATCTGGGAAAGGTATGGACATATCTCCACAACCAGGAAGATCACCAGTCGATTTGCGCTGGTCAAACGTGTGGAGGAAGCTCTGTCTTCCATCGCGGATATGTGTGAAGTAACCGTCCATACCGTTTCTGAGGATGTCATCGTTAGTTGGAAGTATCATCGTGATATGTGCGTAGAAAATGAGTTCAACTCTTCGTGGTTCGTTAAGGGCTTTGCTGAGATCCAGGAATTGAAAACCGTAGTAGTCGAAAGTTTTTCTGCAGACGAAATCGCACAGCAGGAGGCAGAAGTCGAAGAATTGTCCAAGACGTTGACTCTGAAGAGAGCGGCTCTCGAGGATGCAAGGGAGGCTTTCTCCAAGAAGAGAAGACCCCTGTTGGATAACTTTTCTTGAATGTTTCTCTGTCTTTTCCAAACTTTCGCTTAGGTTCTCTCTTTTTTTTTGAAAGGCAAACAAAGTGCCTATTTTAACGTTTGATTGATTTTGATAGATGGTTGGTATTTTTTGAGGATATTGGGTTATTTTTAAATGAATGGTTTTAATAGTATTGCTCTGGTTGTGACTTGCGAATAGGATATTGCTTTCATGAAAGTGTGTGCCGGTAGTTGGCATGAGATGAAATAGCATGATGGTTTTATCGAGAACCTAAAAGAACAAATCGTATATATTCCGCTTAGTCTAGACTTACTCAGTTTTTCTGGGTCTTCTGATGAAAACAAGATCCTTCCCATGTAAAACTGATTTTGCATGCAGTGTTGTCGTGACCGCGGAAAGTCCCCAGTCGTTTTTGGAGTTTCCTGGTGACCGAATCGTTCGCTTTCAGTTCTGGTGAAGTCCCCAGCCATCTCTTGCGGCTTACGACTGGTAATCAAGTTGTCTGGTAGTCGAGTTGTAGATCCCTGAATAGATTGCTTGGTTCCGCCGTCCTGATGTCTGAATCGAAGTATGAGATCGAGTTTTGAAAGCTGATATTGTAACCGAAAGATCAATCTCCCACTGTGGTCTCCAATTGTTTATGGGTGAAAATCGTTTCTGCTGATTTTGGTAATTTCGTTGAGTGGGTGAGAAACAAATATAAACCCTAAACAAATGTACTGCACGGGAGTACTTTATATTCGAGAGATCAATCTGTCCAAATCTGGCCTAAACCAAGAAATGGCCGTTCCGTATTTGCTTCGGTCACAAAGAGGAGGAGAAGGGATGGTTTAGGGAGGGAAGCGAAGAGATTGTTGAGACCATAAGAAGTTCTGGAAGAGTAGTACTTGACTTGTATCAGAAGATGAAAGCTTTGAGAAACCTAGCAAGAGTTTCTTTTCTGAGTGTTGTATTTCTCCCTGACCAAAAACTTGTGTCTTTTGGTGAAAATAGATAAAACCTATTTATACAAGTCTAAGTGAAACGTACTCTGGCCTCGTAAGAAAAGAAACAGATGAGTTAAATGGGAAGAGGTGGTAACGCCTGGTATTGATGGAATTGATGTTCCATAATGAAAGAGCGTTTCACCATTACTTCCTGCATTTACTAACCGTTTTATTCTTATTACACCTTCTTGAAACAAGCATTTGTGTATGCCGCACGCTGTAGACCGCCAAACCAAAACCCTAATGAGCATCCCCCAGTTTGTGACATACGTTTTGATGTCTCGAGTGTTTTCGTGGAAAACATGTAGCATGTCGCTGGTGTTTGATAAGTTGAGCTTGAGAGACTTGCCGGCTCAGTGGCGACCTTCGACGGTCGAGATTTTGTATAAGAGGAATCGTGGCCTTTGATGTAGGCACGACATGCCAAATTGCAAGGGTTGCACGGCATGTGCCAATGGCATGTGTGGCATGCCTTGGTCTTGGGTAGCACGTCGGGTGCAAGTGGAAGTGCCAAAGTGCAAGTGTTGCTCGGCATGTGCCAATGGCATGTGTGGTATGCCTTGGCCCTGGGTTGCATGTCTGGTGCAAGTGTTACACGACATGTGCCAATGGCATGTGTGGTATGCCTTGGCCCTAGGTTGCACGGCTTGGCATGCCAAGTTGCAAGAGTTGCACGGCATGTGCCAATGGCGCGTGTGGCGGCTTTGGCCCTAGGTTGCACGGCTTGGCATGCCAGGTTGCAAGGGTTGCATGGCATGTGCCAATGGCGCGCGCTTTTGGCATGATTTCCATTTTGTGCAATGGTGGTGCGTTTTTGGATTTTTGGCATGGTTAACGTGATGATTGCGCGTTGCTTTGCGGTTTGGCGTGGTTGCCATATTTAGCGCAGCGGTTGCGCGTTATTTGTAGTTTTTGCATGGTTGCCATATTTTGCACAATGATTGCATGGTACATGCAATTGCTATGTTTTGTGTGATGAGTGCACGGTGCGTGCATTTGGCATGTTTTCCATGCTTTTGCGCAATGATTGCACGGTACGTGCAATTGCTATGTTTTGCGCGATGTTTGCACGGTACGTGCATTTGGCATGTTGCGTGACATGTGTGAGTGGCATGATTGCCATGCTTTTGCGCAGTGATTGCACGGTACATGCAATTGCTATGTTCTGCGCGATGATTGCACGGTGCGTGCATTTGACATGTTTGCCATGCTTTTTGCGTAATGGTTGCGCGGTATGTATGAATTTAGGGTTTCACGCATCGAAACCCTAATTTAGTATTTGAAAAAGGGTACCCTAGTAATTTTGACATAAGCGCGTTAAATGCTCTAATAAATGTGCTAGTGTCACCGGTGACGTCATGCTATACGTGAGGTTTTACGGTTTTACCCCTTGTTCAAAAACCACCACCAACAAGTATAGTCGTGTACAACGAGGCTTAATTTATCCAACAACATTATATATTTGTTTGAATAAGGTTAACCGAGATTGGAACATGAAATTTTGATTTGCGAAATAAAATGAGTAAGAGCAAGAGAAACAATCGACGATGATGTAGGTGTATGCAGGTCCAACAAGACTAGTGGTTGTTTGTTTCCTCAAATTGAAATTGAGGGTTATGTTTTGATTATACCTAGACATCATTTAGGTTTTGATGGTTTGATTTAATTTCTAACCACGAATTAGTTTTCTTTGAATTGGAAATTACTAATGTATTTTCTTTGATGTCTTTTTTTCATGGTTTTTAATATTTTTATCGTTCTCCATGGTGATGAGAGATGAGGAGCAGAAGCAACATCAAGAAGATTCAAATGAGCTCTTAGTGTCCCTTAGATTGATGGATAGAATATTTTTTCAATATATAAACAGTCAACGTAAGTCAACTAATGGTCATGGTGCTTGGTAAAATGCAAAAGGTATAATTGGGATCTGGGTCATAAGTCAACTAATTAGACAATAAATTTACGACCCTTTTACAAAATACCTCTTATATAAAATCATATTAGGGAAAGTGAACATTGGGCCTTTAAAACAAAAGAATGAAGAAAGAGACTAGTGGATTAAAATATTATATGCAATACAACTATTTATTCGGGGAAAATTGAGTTTAACCTAAAACAAAGAAACAAGATTTAGTATGTAAAACATATACTAGTAATTCTTGTGGAATGATTCTAAGTAGTTCTTTCTCAAAACGGTGGTTTAATTTAATATTCTAGCATACCGACATTAATTCAGATTACACAATGTAAATTGGGTTTAAACTTAAAATATTAAGCAGTGCTTTAGTTGTAACTAAGAATCAGAATAAGAGAAGTATATGTCTCTTCCATTGGCACTGAAGGGGAGGATAAAGAGAATGGCAGAGGGAATACAATAGCCTTAAGTTGTTCTTTCAAGTTAGTTTATATTGATCGATTTTGAGTGAAAAGCCTTTTTTTGTTGAGATGGTGCAAAAATATTGGAAGAGAAAGATGAAAATTCAGGAATAGTAATTTTAAAAGCGGGTCTGGTTTCAGGAACAGGCGATTGAAAAGGAGATGCATCCGGAACTACAAAAGCAGAAAATAGGGAGATTGGAGTATTGAAAGCAGAAGCAGAAATTGGGTATTCAAATGAATCCTTAGCATTTTCATAGGATGAAAATGAAAGTTGTCTTCCTAGAATAGGAGAGGACATAACAAGACTAATGGGAGCCGGAATGGGGATATCCTAGAGCAGACCAGTTCCAAGAGACTGTTCAAACTCAGTATCTCTAATCGAATCGATCACTCGGTGAGTTTCAAAGTTAACTGATCAGAATGAGTCTGACTCCGACAACGAGAGGGGGATATAATCCTCTGTCGAATTGAAAGGAAAAGTTCTTTTGCCTAGAATAGAATCCGTGACTGGTGGCATATCATCATTATGAACATAGGTACTATAGTCAACTAGAGAAGCTTGTCCCTCCTCAACAGACTGGTTCTCATTAGGATGAAAAGTGCCAAAACGGGTTTGGTAAGTGTCTCTAATTCCAGGTAAACTAAGATAATCTTCGACTGGAACTGTGGTACCTTGATTGCTAAAATTATCCTTAGGGTTCCAGATCTGATAGGAATGTCATTAATAAAGAAAGGATCGTCTTCAGGATAAAAGGAATCAACTGAAATATCATAAATATCTTCCAATGGTCTTCCTTGCAGAATTACGCAACTGTTATCTTTATGTCCTAGTCGCAGGTAATGATTACGGAATTTCGATGGGAGGTTAAGATAGTCGAAATAAATCTCAGTCATAGGGTATCTCCTACTTTAACATGAGTTTGTCGATTAACAGTTATTTAATGCTTACCCAGACCAAAACTCTTGGTCAATAATCAGGTACCGAAACCTCACTCCCTACACAAACTCTACTTACTTGTCCTGAATTTTCCAGCTATTAATCCGAGCATTTCTTTGCTTATGTGCTCGTGTTTTGCATTAAGTATGCATGCCCAGACAGGAATATCCTTCGTCGCATCAGTTGAGATGTTCATTCCGTGGTACGCTGTTGTATCAGCTAGCACATTGCCAAATGGATACCACAGACTATTAGAATAAATCCATTTAAGGTCATCTTCCGAATAGAAAGTGAGGATGAAGAGGTTGTGATCAACTTCTCTTATTTGGATTCCTATGTTTGATCCCCAGAAGTTACTTAAAGCTCCTCTTACTTCCTAAGGCTTTAGAATGAATGTGAGAAAACTGTAGCAAGTATACTGTTTTATTTGGATAAATTTTTGATGGGGGCGTTTTCTCATGGGGACATGGAGGACAAATTATATCTTGACACGTGTCTTTGCTATTAATTGATTCCATCGAATTCTGTTTCCAAAAATATAAAAGAAATGTATTTTTTGTGAAAATACTGGTTATCTTAATTGGTGATATTTTATCCTGGATATTTTTAGTAACGAATTTTGTTAAAACAATTAATATGAAAAACACATGTCAAGATATGATTTGTCCCTTATTCCCCCATCAGAAAACGACCCCATCAAAAATTGAAAGAAGATCTCTCACAGGTTATTTACTAGTTTTTCATATTAAGCGTTTGGGTTCCTTTTAAATGTTTTTCTAAATATTCATGACTTATCTTTTATTCCCAGTGTGTTAAGTATTTTCCACTATGTTTAAAACTTGGGTTTTATTCTATATGCTTGTGTTAAGTTTCAATGCTTTGTTTAATTTAGCCTTAACCTCTCAGAATGCATGAACGATCTGGATTGCATGCATATTGCAGATTAGCTTTAGAAGTTTAAAAAGTGGCTATAAGGGAACTTTGATTTTACCTATTGAATCTCAGAGTTCAAAGGACTAGGAAAAAGAGGAATATGAGACTAGGTACTAATCCTTAAGAGAGACTAAGCAAGCAATTTAGAGGAGCGACGAAAAAACCGATCGTATATGATTTGATATACAAACAGAACTCAGATTAGAAGATCTGGAAATAGTCTTATGACCTTACAATCTTAAGACTAGGATTAGGCTTCTTAAGAATCCTTAGGTGGAGAAATTAAAACAGAAAACCGGGAGGAAATAGACATCCAGTGCAAAACGAGAAAGTACTAAATTAGGATTATGAGAATTGAAATAAAACTTTTCAATTCAAACGACTTATAAAGATTGAATTAAAGCATTAGACTGGAAAGTAGGATTGCAAAGGCCTACATTTGAAGATTCAAATAGAGGAATCAAGAATTAGCTTTGGAAAATCGAGGAAAAAACGTTTTGCAAAAAAAAATCAAAATCAAAACTGAAAAAAAGACTTGCTGCAACCATTTCAAATCACTTAAAACCTCTGCTATTATTGGATTATAAAGATTAACTGATTGAATCACTACTCCCTGTACCACTATCCCCCATTTGGCTTAGGAATCAACATATATGAGAAATTTACTGGGAGGATTTCATGAGTAAGTTGAAGAAATTTTGGAAGACAATTTTGAGAGCGGAAAACCTTTTTTAATAAAATTTACTCTTTGCCGTCGAGAAAAATAAATAAAAAATTATCATCAAATTGATGCATTTACCCGGATGAATTATTTATTTCAGAAACCGCGAGCCAAGCTCGGTGACCAGAAACCGCATGAGACCGCAAGCCAAGCTCGGTGAACAAGTGCTACCTAATTGATAGACCAAGGAAGCTGTAATTCTTATGCGCAACCAAGGATATATGTGCCATTATGGTAAGAGAAAGACTAGATAACTGAAAGTGAGCAGTACTGGTAGAGAGAGTGGGGAAGGTGAAAGGTGTGTTTTCACATTTTTTTTCCTCCTTAATTTTCTAATTTTTAATTCCCTAATAATTTAATTTGTTTCTTTTTATTATTTTTTTAATTTTCTCTTCTTTTTGGTTTTGAGAAGAAAGAACCAGACCAGTTTTTTCACCTCTCTCTTTACTATCTCTCCTCTACCACCTCCCTTCTCCACTCTCTCTAATGGAGTCTATGGATCACACTCATCTCTCTACGCCAAATCGCTAGCTTACTCTCAACTTCATTATAACCAGTACGTTCAAAGATCTCTCCCCCTCTCCCTCTTTCATTAAAAACTGTATTTTTACCTCTGTGTTTCTCTTTTCGGAGTTCTGATAATCTTCTCTGGCTTCTAACTTGAATTGAAATGTGGCTTTTGTTTAGTTAGTAATAATGAAAATGGGTTTTAATATTTTGATTGTAAAAGGGCTTGGAATGGTAGGAATCATGTGATTGAAAATTGAAATGACTACTTTACTTGATTGAAGTTCTTCAGTTTACTGCCTTTTTCTTTTTGGAGATGAGAGTATGGGTTTGTATCTCTGCTTGATTTCCTATCCGGGTTTTAAAATTTTCTTTTCGGATTTTGAATGATTAATAATGTTAGGGTTTCAGAAAAATGTATAATTAGGGTTTTCTTCTGGAAGATCTCAATTTTAGTTAGTGGTTTTTTGTGTGTGTTGTGAATGGAGAATTACTGGGTTTTGTTTACTGATTTCAAAGTTTAGTGGTAAGATCTTGATTTTGGTATTTATTGGATCTCAGTATTTAAAAATTTGAATCTGCACAACAGGTGTTTGCCAAAAAAAGCTTGTGTGGCTATGTTACTTAAAATTAAGATTTGTTTGAGATGAAATTTCAGTGAACTACTACTATTGAATTCTCCAAGTGTACATACATAATAAATGCTTCTTCTGCAAAAACTCTGACTAGGTCTTTTTGATAACCAGATCTTGATCTGTGTGTTTACTAGTTGAGTTTTGTTGCTTGGATTACACCTGTTAGAAATGTGGATCTTGACTAAAAATAGCATCCCAATGTTTGTTATTTGGGTGAATTTTAGGATTTTGGTATGTTACCAGTAGTGTATATGGTTTTGTTTTTTCTCGGGTTCTCGTATTCAGATTAGGGTCTTGCTATGAAAATCAACGTGACAACCCATATAATAATATGTACTGTGTTTTGATTGGTTTATCGTGTTGTCTTCTCCAGAGGGATATGCATTTCAATTCAATTGACCTTGATCTCATTGTGCTGCAGTTTCTGTCACTATCATTGATGCTTTCCACGAGAGAAACCATATAGCCTGATTCACGAGTGCGACTGTCTAGTTTGGTGTCTTCTGTTAATATATTAGTGAAATTGAGCTCATCCATTCGTCTGGGGTTACTTTAAATAGCCTTGATGGGTTCACGATTCCCATCCCACCAGCTCAGCAATGGGCTGTATGTATCAGGCCGGCCAGAACAGTCTAAGGAACGGCCTATCACGATGAGCTCGACGGCAATGCCCTACACTGGTGGTGATATAAAGAAATCCGGCGAACTCGGAAAAATGTTTGATATTCCTGTAGATGGTTCTAAGTCAAGGAAATCTGGACCTGTAGGTAATCCTCCTATGAGAACTGGTTCTTTTGGAGGAGCAGCCTCACACTCAGGACCAATTACGAATTCAACATCTAGAGCTAGCTATTCAACATCAGGTCCTGTAACTTCAGGGATGGGAGGTGGACCAACGGGTGGATCAAATAGGCAGAAATCTAGTTCTGGACCGTTAAACAAGCATGGGGATCCAATTAAGAAGTCATCTGGTCCTCAATCTGGAGGAGTTACACCAGCTGCTCGGCAAAACTCGGGTCCTCAAGCACCAGTTCTTCCCGCAACTGGTCTCATTACATCCGGACCCATTACATCTGGTCCACTGAATTCATCAGGTGCCCCACGAAAGTTTTCTGGTCCATTGGACTCTATGGGTTCGCTCAAGCTACATAGCACATCAATTGTTAATAACCAGGCCGTGACTAATCTCAGTCAGGAAGACGACTATTCGTTTAAGAGAAACTTCCCGAAACCAATACTGTGGTCTGTTATTCTTCTATTTGTGATGGGATTCATCGCTGGGGGTTTTATTCTTGCTGCTGTCCACAATCCTATTCTTCTCGTTGTTGTTGTGGTTCTTTTTAGTTTCGTTGCTGCACTTTTTACTTGGAATAATTGTTGGGGAAGAAAGGGTGTCACGGGTTTTATTGCTCAATATCCTGATGCTGAGCTTAGAACTTCCAAGGATGGGCAGTATGTCAAAGTCTCCGGGGTATGTAACTTACCGAGGATAACCTATAATCTGTGTCATGTGGTCAACATTTTGCTCTGGTTAAATCACATATTGAAATGTTCTGGCCATTTCTGTTCTATGAGTATTTGCATGTGCTTATGGGTAATCTGGAGAGAGAAAACCAGGATCCGAGCATTAATTATTTATAGATGGGTTGGATACATGAAATTGCAAGTTGATAACATATCAGATGAAGAAATAAAGTGATATGATGGAAACGTGAATTTTTCTGCTTACTGTAGTGAACTATTATAGTCATTGTTCTTGCGTTTTTCTTAGATAAGAGAGAGGGAAAGCTTGAATAGCTGTTATATTATAAACCTTTCTTCCCTTGGCTTTATTTTGTAGTATAACATGCTTGGAATGTTCTTTATATCAAATTGTTTAACTACTTACGATGGTGCTATTGTTATCAACTTATGGCAGGTGGTTACTTGTGGAAACGTGCCCCTCGAGTCATCCTTCCAAAGAGTTCCGAGATGTGTTTACACATGTACAAGTTTATACGAGTATCGAGGATGGGATTCGAAGGCTGCCAATGCTGCTCACCGTCGTTTCACCTGGGGCCTCCGGTCTTTAGAGGTGTGTTAGCCAAACTGTGATTTTCGACCGGTCCTTGAGTAGTTAACCTTGTTCTGGATATTTCCCTGTAGTGGCTACTAAAATAAAGTTTCTTTTTGTCTACATGCCTAGTTGAAGTTGTTTATTTTGAGGATTTTAATTACTTAGTAGGGAAAATTAGCGTGACATTTTTTACCTGTTCTCTAGTTGTTGATTGATGTTCTCACATTGATTGGGGAGTTTTGTTCTTTTTGTACAGAGACACGTTGTTGACTTCTACATCTCTGATTTCCAATCTGGGCTGAGGGCATTGGTTAAGACAGGTTATGGGGCGAGGGTGACTCCGTATGTGGATGAATCTGTTGTAGTTGATGTCAATCCCTCAAACAAAGATATGTCACCAGACTTCGTCAGATGGTTGCGAGATCGGAACCTCTCAAGTGATGACCGTGTCATGCGACTGAGAGAAGGGTAATGATTATTTCTTTTCAGCAGTTCCTCTTTCCCCAGTTTATTCTGTGATAGATTACTCATCAAACATGTTAAAAACTAGAGTTCGACATATACCAATGCCCTTCGATGGTGTTTCCACTAAATGCCTAAACGTTTATTTTGTACCTTTTTTCTTATAATATAGTTACATAAAAGAGGGCAGCACTGTTAGTGTAATGGGAGTTGTTCAGAGGAACGAGAATGTACTAATGATCGTGCCGCCGCCTGAGCCACTCTCAACTGGATGTCAATGGGGGAAATGTATACTCCCAGCAAGTCTAGAGGGTATCGTGTTAAGATGCGAGGATAGTTCAAAGATCGACGTCATACCTGTTTAATATTTTGTGGGGGTGTGATACGTTGATGATACTCAAAGGTTATTTTGTTCAGGTAAAAAGTGCAATTCATTGGGGATAAATTTTAGATTTTGTTTGGTAAAATGTTCATGATTTGTGAAATGGTGGCTGTGATGATAATGATATGGGTTTAGGGTTCCGCAGATGGTGGTGTTTGTGTATAGTTGTTTTTTTTTTCCTTATTTTCTTTTTGTTGCTTCTGTTTTTCCCTTCCTCCTTTTTTAGGGTTTGGAAGCTTTTGTAATGGAGAAAGGGAAAGATGGAATTTGGTGATGGTAATGATTCTTACGTGTAGAAAAATAGAACTTTGATGTGTTTTGAAGAAAAAGATTTGAGTTGGTGGTGGGGGGAGTTTATATTAAAGAATGTTTGGATATATCTTGAGTAGTAAAATTTGGTTTCTCTCCTGTGTCACTCTCTTGGGTTGTTTTATGACTTTCATCTCTCTTGCTTTCATTATGTGTGCCTTCACCACTTAACTGCTAGTCAAATTTGATTTATAATGCAGCAAAACATATTAACCATTGCTGGTGCCAGCCAGGCCATTACCAAGTAGCTTTTTTTTATTTCTGTAACTTTCAGTGTTCTATGAAAATGTTCAGTATACTTGGCGAGTGAAGTAGATAGGTCTTGTATTCCTTGGCTGACCTGACACCCCAAACTAATCAAATTGTAATCCATGAATGTCACATAAAGTATTGGTATGCGTCTCACATTTCATGATTTGATTCTTGAGAAGATGGCTATGGCCGCTCAACCGCCGACAGATACTAAACTAACCAAATAAAAGTCTTTTTCAGTAAGATTCTGCCGACGACACTGGAGATGATAAGACAATAAATGTTATTTTCTGGACTAATTAGGTTCTTCCACGATTCAATTCAGAGGCAAACCCAGCAGTTGTGAAAGTGAAGCCAATTGTGTTTAGGCAATCCATCCAAGCTTGCAGGCAGGTGCCGGTGTAGTTTAATAAAAATCCTATTATTAGGGTTTTAAACGGCTGGGTTTTTTTGAGGCTGTATAGAGTCGTGAAATAGTAATTTATAGAACCCGTCCAGATAAATTTGTAATACCTAATTTACCCTCAATTTAATTAGTGCTAATTAAAATGATTAAGCTAACTAATTAGTATTAGTGAATGTGTTAGACTAATCAAATAATTAATCTTTCGCAGATCAAAACTTGATTTTCTTGGATTTTGAAGAAGGAAAAATGGTGATTTTGGTGAATTTTTTTTGAAAACTTTGAAGAAAAATGATGAAACCCTTCGTCACAATACTCGGGAAAACCTTAAAGTCAACTCCCAATAACAATTTTATCGATTCAAACCCGTTAAAATCGGAGCAAAATCTGAGTTTTTACCTGTTATGACTGGGAAAATGTGTCGAACCAGCCGTAAATAGGTAAGTACGGTTGGAAACTAAGGAACCCCCAGTCATGAATACGAATAACGGATGGGAAGTGAAGAATTTCTGACCGTTTTTTTTCCCAGAATCACTTGAGTCTGTATTACGGCTGGGTTAACATGTATAGAAGGCAATTTTCCGTTCGTAAATGAATATGTAAGTTGAGAAATTTTGAGTTTCAACATGAATAAATACTACGATTGAAAAGCAGTAATACTTTCATTTATTAGACCACAATAAAACCCGTTACATACTTAATAGATCCCCATTACAAAGTTGGTTTTAATGACATACCTTTCGATGTATCAAGAAGTCTTTGATGATGGCGAATTGAGCTTCGAAGTTGAAATTATAACCTTTCCATTTTCTTCATTCCTTCTTAGCTTGAGCTACGACTTCTTCACCAGTCTCACCTCTAAGTCGAAGTTGCTTGCATATACGAAGTAAAGCCATATATATTTCCATTTTTTTTTTGCGTATGTCTGAAAATCGAAGATACAGTTCAACTCCATCGCGGTTATTAGTGTTACCTGTTTCACTACAAAAAAATTCAAAAATCTTACTCCAATACGATTGACTGGCTAAACCACCTTGTCTTCGATCTTCTCCCCTCTTTGGATGACATAGTACAAATTTTTTGCAAAGATATAAGTCTTCTTCCAAAGTAAATTTGGGTTTATCCTTTGAGTATATTGCATTGAGTTTATAGGGTTTTGATGGAGAGTATTGACGTAGAAGGTGTGATTTTGATTTGGAATGGGTGGTTGTATGGAGGTGGAGTTATTTCAAGTTTAATTAAGTGGTTGAACAGCTAGAACCTTCTAGATCAGTCGTCAAACAGATCTATTTTTCAAAATTCAAAAAACTAGCCGATATAGGTGTTTACAGCTAGGAAATTATAGGTGTTTACAGCTAGGAAATCGATAGGTCGACCAAGCCGTAATTAAGTATAAACCTGCAGGTTTTGTGGTGTGTCAGGTTTACGGCTAGGAATTAAGGTCGTAAAGCAGAGTTGTTACTTTATGTCAGAATTACGGTTTGGAGTCCTAACCGTGACACATATAAACAACATGGATATCTAAGCCATCACTAGGAGTCAATTTTTTTATGGGGTTATCACAGTAATATACGACCAAGTTTTTCCAAATCGTAAACAAATTACGGATGCTGTTTCTAACCGGGCTCAGGTTACGTCCAGGAAATCGAAAGGTTGACCAAGCCAGTTTTGTGGTGTGTCAGATTTACAGGTAGGAATTCACCCAGTAAACCAGAGTTATTGCTTTATGTCAGAATTACGGTTTGGAGTCCTAACCGTGACGCAGAAACACGACCTAGCCGAAACTAGGAGTCGATTTATTTTTGGGTTACCAAAGTAATATACGGCTGGGTTTTTCCTAGCCGTAAATCCGTTAAAGATGGTTTTTCTAACCACTTGTTGGGTAACGGCCGGGAGTTTCTAACCGAAAACCTGTGCAAATTTTTTTGACAACAAATATATGCATTTACGACTAGGTTATTTGAAGCATCGACCTAACCAAAAGCGTTCAAAAATTTCAATAATGTTGATTTTTTCATCATTGTTCTTAGATTAGATAAATGGAAAGACTAACATTCGTTCATACATGCAAAGTTATAAAAATTCATCCGTCCAAATCCATAACCAAACACTGAAAATAGTAAATAGACAAAGTCTTAGATAATAAAAAATCCATGAAGTAAAATAATAAAAAGCTATTAGATCTCCATTAGTGATTCACTGGATTCCTCGTCCGAATCCGAGTGCAAAAACTCATCCAAATAGTCGTCCTCTTTCTCCCCTTCCACAACCTCTTCTACAACTCTAGCTCTTTTACCTCTTCCACTGCCACCTTGAATTGGAGTATTTTTATCTCTACCACGTCCACCTCGAGCACTTGTTCTAGCACGACCGCTTTTATCACTTGTACCTCGACCACGACCACCTTTTTTACCTCGACCACCTTTTCTTTGCTTTGATTGAACATGCTCACTGGAGGGAGTATCCGAGTCGTCGCTAGAAGAAGGAGACCTTGCCCTCTTACTTCTCCGTGGTCGGTCCTATTCATAAACATATAAACCTCATTTTTCGGGGTTTATTATGCCTTTAACTCAATTCTAAAGTAATCTTTGTTCAGGGACCGTTAAACTCTCACCCGAATTAATGTTGCAGGTCATGTCCTCGACCACCCAATTAACTCGTTCAACCTATTTTTTCATATCAAATACACAAATTGTAATAATTCATAGATAATAAAAAAATAAACATATACAAACATAATTAGTAGTATACGTACCACCCCTAGTCCAGAAGGGGCTATAAATGACGATTGAAGTCTGTTATATAACATGATTTATCACGATTTTCATCTGTTATTCGAACCGTTATTTATTTGGTGTGACTTTTTATAAATGACGAATAAAAAACGTTATTAAGTATGACGAATAATATTTGTGGTTTAAAGTCACACACAAAAACTGTTATTTAGTACCACGGTTATTGTATGTCAAATATAATAACAGTTGATGCCTATTATAAAGGAGGCGTTTAGTGTCGCGGTTATTAATCCAGATTTTGGTAATATGATGTTCATTCAGTTTCAGATCTGAATTCTGAGATGTGGTCTATTTAAAACTTATATTTGGTTCAGCTGAATCTTGAGGTGATTAAAAAATAAATCCTAAAACAACAGTTCAATCAAAATAACATTTTTATTAATTTTCAAAAAAAGTAGAATCTCTGGTACAATTTTAAAAATAAATTCTGGCTACCCGAAATCACATAATTGAACACTAAAACTGAATTCAATCTACTATCACCTAGCCACTCTAATTTGGTCACTCTTCTCCTGGAGTTATGTTAGCTTTTGGCCATTTAATCACACCACACCCTCAAACATCTGCAAGTACTCCATTCATGATTCATCAATCTTGCAGTCATATTCGACATCATTTGGCGGCTTTGCTCTATCAACATATGCACATGCAGCCGGTTCTTTCCTGAAGTTCCTCAAAAAGCAAACTTAAAACGACGAACGTGCTGTTGGCAGCTCGACCATCACCATGAAGTAAACAAG
The DNA here is from genome assembly GCF_003573695.1 of Papaver somniferum. Lineage (NCBI taxonomy): Eukaryota > Viridiplantae > Streptophyta > Magnoliopsida > Ranunculales > Papaveraceae > Papaver > Papaver somniferum. The sequence continues at coordinate 158,938,838 of NC_039364.1, read as the reverse complement.
GAAAATCGGATACATAAGCTTTAGCTGGCATATTGCATCAAAACCCCTTCCCTTCTAAATTGTGCCTCCTGAAAGTACATCACAAACCTCATCAGCTATCTGATACATGCCATGGGAATCAAAATTTAGCCACTAAAAGAACATCGGAAGTCCTAAGGGCAATAATAGACACATGAGTTCCTTACTAAACCTTACACTGTCTTCATTTTTTCTCTGTTAAAAATTCAAAATGCAAAGATCACTTTTTTGTGTCTATCTAAGAGGGTGGTGGAAGTATTTGTTGGCATTGGATTTGGCTTGAGATGAAGTAACAGATGGAAATGGAACTTTACCTTGAAATGAGGTAGCCAGTTGGGTCATCTTCTAAAGCTCTTCGGGTGATATCTGGACAATCATGCTTGAGGCAGTCTTAATCATGTCTAGTAACACACCTTCGGCACTTGAACCACCCAAAGCCACCAGACTGTCGGGATCAACTTGTGAAGTATTCTGAAATGACCTGTTAAAATAACAAGTAATAAACAAATAGATATCAGCCGATGTGTCTGCAACAACATAAACTAATAGTTATTCAGCTGAGAAACTTTAGAATCCACTAGGCGACTCATGTACTAACCAAGATATGGCAATATGTAGACATAAGCTAAACATTTCAACATTTATGGTCACGTGAATCCGTACGTTAAGCTTGTCTCCATCGACAAATAGCCTTTAAATTCACTTTATCATGTGCCAAGACTAGGAAAAACGCAGAAGAAACGTTCAGTGTCCACTTTTCAGATCTTGATCAGCTCTCGGATGATTCCAACTGCATCATACACCACATGATTCATAAATAAGCATGGGTGGAAGTTTTAGATAATGTTGAAAAGGAGATATAACTGCAATTATAATTTAAGCTCATAATTTAAGTTGTAATCGTCTGTCCAAGAGGGCACTAGAAGTTCTGTTGGCATTGGCTTTAGCACAAACGACAGAAACATCTTACTTTCATGATATAATGTCCGTCATCTAAGCAGAGCTCTCCAAAATTAGACATACGCAACTTCAATGACCCACTATGTTGCACTACTTCATCCTTAGAAACATAAATTTCAAAATCTACTAGCTAGTTAAGACAAAGAAAACAAAAACGATAACATCCACTCAACTGATAATCTTTCAAACACCACTACGAAGAAAGAAAAAAAACCAATGATGCTACTTTAGGCATAAAGAGCCATTTTAATTGTAATTCAGATGAGCAATTCACTTAAAAAAATTTACACATCAAAGAAAAATCAGTTGGATGAGTAATTTTATCAAACACTATGAGTGCGTTCAATAGAAAACATCACTCACAAAACCATTACCACATATACTGAGTTCCAGTGGAATTAATTGAAAAAAAAAAAAAAAACTTCTTTTTCGCATAGTCGCATAATTTCTTACCCTGGCTTTACAGAATTTCCTACCCTGGCTTGACAGAAATTCCTACCCTGGCTCGACTCTATGTGTAGCTGGGCTAAGCTATTATCTACTACCTTCAAAAAAAAAAATTGTTTGATTGACGGAAGCCTGTGCATACATCCGCCCCTGCAATTCCTTTACAAGGTTTGAAAACATTTTTCATGGCCGTTTTTGATACAAAACCTTGCTCCTATTCGGTCAGGTCAGGTCACTGAAATAGCCTTCCAATTAAAATATATGACTAATTTGAGTATAATGTTGATTGTGCTATATTTGAGTCAGACAATATGACTAATCAAACCTAAACTAGCCTTCCAATTAACAGATGAGTCAGATTGAGTAAAATAACATAACTAATCCAAAACCTAGACTGAGCTCCTAATTAACAAATGAACCCGATTGAGTCAGACAAAAATGAACACTACCATTATCTATTTGAGAAATACTAATTGACTAACCTCCTCAATTGAGTTTCTCAAGTAGTGCGTTTCTACGGAGACCAGAAGTTGAAGCACTGAGATCCAGGTCAACCGATTCAACAACAGCAGCAGCAGAAGCAACATCTTTGCTTCAAAAGCTCCTTCCTGAACAATCCTCATTATTATTTCCGCCTAAATTCAACCAATCCAAAAAAGATATCCCAAATTCAATTTACGAATCCAAACAAAACCGAAAATTAAAATCGAGAACACAACGTAATCATAAACAAACCTGGAATTATAAATCAAATCTGATTTTTCTATGAAAACCATAGAAGAATTATACATCAAATCTGATTTTGCTATGAAAACCCTAGAATTTTACCAAAAAAAATCTAATCAAATCTTAATTAAACAAGAGAAAACGAAGAAGAATCATACTTGAAGTAAGGGTCTTTTTTAATGAGAAAAACACTGCTAACCATCTTTGGATTCATTGAGAAATCTGGGTTGTGGGAGAAGAATGGGACCGAAGCAGAGAAGTTCAAGAGAGGAAGGAGAAATATAATTACCCTTTTTGCCGTGAACTTTCTTATCTTTAAGCATTGTTTTGTGGCTGGTTAAAATGGGACCGGACCGGTAAAAGGTTTTTATGACACATAGGCTAACCGGTTTAAATCTTTTAGAAACGTAGGCATGTACTAATAGCGAGCCACTTTGGGCGCGCAACAGAAGACGGTGGTGGGCGCATATAAACATAAAATATTTAACGGATATATTACGTGATTTAATGGGTCATCGTTAAATCACACACCTAGTAAATACAACATTTGAGAATGACAGGTTGTTTACGTTGAATGGTGGGTCCAATATATTTTCATATAATATAACGGAATTTGTTTGTAAAATTTTAATCACGCAATCAATCTGTTGTTTAAAAGCGTGATTAATTGCCCTTTCTGGACTAGTGCACCATCTCCCTCCAATCACTTTCGTCATCCCTTGATGTCCTTGATTTCGAACTCTCTCCATTCTTGAAGTGTTTCCTCGCTTCCGGATTAAAATTTTCCACATAAGGATGAGAACACTCTTGATAGCATTCCATGTAATTCTCATCAGCATTGGAAATTCCATGAGAAGCTTCAAGCCCTCTTTTACTCATTTGGTTTACTTCTTCGGAACGAGCATTCCAATGATCGATCGATGGTACTGGTTCATAGATCAATCTCACATCTTTGTCCTTAAATTGGGAGTTTCTTACGCTCAGTTTAAAACGAGAGTCTTCAGGTACTATTTTCTGGACTATACCAATTTGACGGAGCGTTCTACGAGGATCTAAAATGACGAACCCAGTTGAATGAAATAAAGGTCCCACGTAAGTCGACACATTAGAAAATACTCTATCACCAACTTCATCTTCTCCATCCTCATCAAGTTTCAAATATGGATCAAAAACAACATCATCGATTGTCAAAGCATCCAACGTTTTCCTCATGTCGACCATTTCCGTCTCTTTAGCCTTGTATTGGGTCTCTCGAAAGGGGTATCTTCCTCCTGTATGTTTCTGTAGAGCCTATTTCTTATCCCGAGAAGGCCTCAAGCATTTAAAATGATCGTAAGCCCATGACTATGGGGAAAAAAAGAATTTTATATAAGATATTACACACAAACCAATATAAAAGTTAAAAAATATATATTTGTGATATTGAAACAAAAAGATACCTGGATAAGAGCAACACATCCCATAATTTGTGTTTCGCTCCACCTAGAAGCTTTGCAAAGATTGTCCATCACACTAGAAAGGAGGGCGGTGCCCCACGAGTACCTAGGTACCTCGTTTGTTTCCGGATCGAGACTGAGAGTCTTCAACCATTGAAAATAGCAAGTACTTACCTTATTTCCTGAGAAATCGGGAAAAAATACAGTCCCAAGAGAGTGCAACAAGTAAGATATAGCTTTATGTCTAGCTTGAAAACGCGGGGGTACCAAAATACAACACCATTTTTTTCTTAGGAAATATGTATGGACAAACTCAATACAACTTCGAGAGTTAAACTCAATCAAGGAATAATATTTAGAGTTATATCTCCGAGAGTTGAACCTAATCACAAAGAGATTACTTGGACGGTACCAAAGACCAATTGTCCAAGAATCAATCTAGTCGTATCCAACAAACTAGGTCGGATATATCTACTAAGATTTATCAAGTACAACCTGTGATATTTCAATTATAAAGATAAAAAATATAGTGGGAAAAAAAAAACAGACACCAAAAGTTTTCTTAACGAGGAAACCGCAAATGCAGAAAAACCTCGGGACCTAGTCCAGATTGAACACCAAACTGTATTAAGCCGCCACAGACACTAGCCTACTACCAATTAACTTCAGACTGGAATGTAGTTGAGCTCTAAAAGGTATCCCAACGATTGATTTATTTGGTTTAGTAGACGAATGTAGTTTGGACACCAAGGAATTCCCAAAACCGAATATTCTCAAAGATATGCAATAAACGCCAAAATCGATTTTCATAATTCCTGGAAATATGCTCTGTCCACATATTGACCGAAATTCAGTAGAAAATCTCCAATTAGTAAATGCACATTACTAATTTTTATTTTCTAAAGATATGCATTTAATTGCTGGAAATTAAAAGCATATAAAACTAAAAACCTTAATTAAAAGATTCTCAATTTATTTCGATCTGGGATTCTCCTTTAATTAGTAAGGAATATCTTAGAACAATAAAAGATAAGAATTACTGCACATGTTCAAAGTATGTCGACATCTTTACTTTGTAAATCCTTTTTCATATTTACAATCTTGGAACCGATTTGCCACACTTCCAAACGAGTTTAGATTTGGTTCATCTGTTTTCCAAGAACTATGTGATTGATTATCCTATCAAATCACCATTAATGGGTTTCACGGTTCTACCAAAACACAAAGATTCGGTTCTACCTCCATGTGGGTACTATGATCGGTCACACGAGCTTTCTAAAAATTGGTTGACTAGGTACTAGGATCGGTTACCACATAATTATGGTATTTACTTGTAATCGGTTGCACAAGTCATAGGATCGGTTACCAATTACTAAGACTTGTAGTACCTCTTACAAGGATCGATTCCACATACTTGTGATCGGTTGTACCTCTTACTAGGATCGGTTCCCCAATATCTAGAGTTGGTCATACCAATTACAACATATCGATCATGCCATCACAGGTGATTGCTTAAGATCGGTTTCACTAATAAAAGTCATACCAATACAAAAGTCAGGCATTGTGAATAGTTTTACCAAGATACATAAACAAGTTATGAGCGGTTATACTAAACACACATATTGGTAAGTCTAGAGATTTCCCTTTCGATTCACAAAACAAGTTTATGAATTGTACTTCCTTTAAACGAATGCAAAACATTGTTTCCCAGGACGAAATCTTCACCCATACCCCTACATAATCACAATAACATTCATTCGATTATATCTATGTCTTATATACGAAGTTCAAAAGATAGACGTTATACTTCGTATTGTAATTTCTTAATACTATGTCTAACTAGATATAATCATTCACAGCTTCACAGTTATGTTTTCAATATGCACGACTTGAAAGATACATTAGGAATGAAACAGTTCAAGTCAAATATTACTAACCTCAAGAGGAAGGATGATGTCGTCGATGTAGCTCTTTACTTCTTCACATTCTTCAACTCTTCACGTAATACTTGTAAGTCTCATATCCCAGTGACTTTCTATCTAACCTATACGAAGTTGACTCTAGTAAATAATCAAGCGACTCTTTAAATGAGTTTTGATTCACTAAAATGTGACAACCAAACTTGACATACCAACGCTTGGTGGGTTCAACCGAGCTATGCTCTAACACATACGAGTATGCATACCGATCCGGTTCACGAGTTAAACATATTTTCATATGATGTGCATAAGAATATGCGTATCACAAATCTGTAAGTCGATATATAGCTACTCCGCTACTTGTACGAGTACATGTAATACAGGTTCAGACATATGACAGTTTTCCAAGTTTGTAAGACTGATACCACTGTCTTGTATTTGAATCTATATTAGTTCTATATTTCTATTTAAATCGATTCAAAACATTACCGAATAACATCAATGACACAAATCACTGTCTCAGGCTATTTTCGAACGATAAGACTTGAATGCTGATTTTGATTCCGAACAATAAATCGTATTTAACCGAAATTCATCAAGCATGAGCAAATGTTCATTAAGCTTAGTCATTATATTTCTAAAAGTCCGCTAACTTGATAATTAGTTCTCGGCTCAAAATTCTTGTCTATGCATACTAGTATAATTAGTTTTGCGACATCATCTTAAGCTATGCAATATATTTTAAAAGGAAAAAGACCAAATCTTGTCTTTCTCTGTTTCCGACTCCTCTCTGTCAAGAAAATAAGAAATTGAGAAAGATCTTTAAAGGTTATGATTGTGATTATCATTTAATACAATCTCTTCTCAAAGATCGCGAAGAACAAGTACGTTCAAAGAACTCTGAATGTGAAAGACTTCGTAAAAATTTCATAGTGTTAGAAGAAAAACTTGCAAGGAAGGTTGCAATGTTTAACTCTCAGCAAATTAGTTCCGATGACAGAGAAAGTGTTTTTCTCATTCGAGAAAGACAGCTTGAGGCTTATTTAACTACTACTAATCATAATATCAAGTTGCTGGAAGAAAACTTGAAAAAGTTCAATACTATCTCAAACAAATCATCCACTGTGCTAGGAATAAGTAAAAATCATCGTGACACACGAGGACTGGCCTATAAGGGAATAAATGCTCCAAGTATTAGCAAAGAGGTAAAATTTGTCAAAACTAGTGCTTCCTTTCAACCAAAGGTTTCCACTAAATGTGAAATACCTAAGTCAGCAGTTGAAGTTCGAAAGAACAAATATCAACCTACAAGAACAACACACGAGGATCTAGATAATAACACTTTTCATAAGTGTTATTATTACGGTAAAAATAGTCACATGTTAAAGAAATGTCGTTTTCGCATAAGGGATGAAAAACTTCATGATGTACTTGTTTGGGCATCTCAAGAAGTTCAAACCTAAATCATATGTTAATATTGATACTCTTGACACTATGTGTTGTCAACATTCAACCTTTAGGCAAAGGAATCATTGCTGTGATTAACCGAGTTTTGCCTATAAATGTTCTACAACTTTAATGATTTTCAAAAGGTTAACCTTGTAGAGACAAAGACAAGATCCGATGTTCCTAGTTGGATAAAGTCTAACTTGAATTGTCATCCAAATACTTCTCTGAGAAGTGTTGAGAAAATTAACGGGAAGAAAAGAATACTGAAGGAATCTGTCTCAGAAACTCATAATAATACTATTTTGAACCTTCACACTAAGGTTGAACATACAATTTTTGATCTCCGAAAACAGATTAGAAAATTCAAAAACTTCAAAAAGGCTAGGAGAAAGCCGAATACATGTAAGAATTCTACACCCTCTTCCCTTAAAGATGAAAACTGTTATTTACTAAAACAGGTACAAAGAATGGGAGTTTACCAAAGAATCTTGTTGTTCATGATAGGCATTTGACAGATGCCTACCATAACATAATTTGATTATGGTAAATCGCGCCTCCCCTAGATCATGGAAAGGAGGAAGCACAATATGTTCAAGAATGATATTCTTCTTGACACATAATGGTTTGGTATTATGTACCATATATTCTGTTTTTAATTTCATTAGTAGTATTTCATCTTTGATTATGATATCTCAACTATCTCGTGTGCTCTAGATGTTTATCTTGAGCTAAGAACGAGGTTGATTGAATTATTCAGTTTAAATGAGTACGGACAAAACTCTTGTGCTCATGGAACCATGTGCTTTAAGTTCCGAAACCGTCCCGAACCTTGAGTCAAAGCCTCCTCAAGGAGATTCTAGAAAGAAACTCTATTCCCTCAGGTTTCTTAACATAGAAACTGTGATATATATAAGGTTAGCTCACCTTGTATTATATACAAAATTGCTTGAATAACTCACAAACATTCATGAACCATGGATGCTTCTAAGTTTTCAAAAAACATAAAGGAAGATAACAAGAAGAAGGAGGATGGTGGTTTCACAGGTATTGTTGAATTCTACGATAATCCTGTCTCCATATTGTTGATGGTGGTTTTTAGCTTAGGGTTAAAATCGTAAAACCTTGCATCTGATGTGACGTCACTTTGCAAGGAAACAGTCCCGTGAGTGCTAACCTCTCCACCGACATATTTATTGGGCCGTTCAATATATCTACATGAAATTTATCCAGACTAGCGAATGTAGCAACCATCCCAGATGTATTGTAAATTTCGGCGCCTTTCCTATATTTAAGTTCCTTTCAATGCCTTCCATGCTATGTTCTCCGGCTGAACCCTTAATGTTGATATGTCATGACGATTTGTGTTCACTCGCAGCAGAGTAGCACGAATCTCCAAATATCAAGGATAAGATCTTTGCATAAGGTATTCAATCAGAAAAGCATGCTGCTCTCTAGCAATGAACTTAAAAGAACTTTGTGTCAACACATAGAATTCAATCAATTATCCTGACTAACTTGCATAAGTTAGGGTTTCGCGCCTCGTGCAGTATACCAGACCTTGCTTGTCAAAATTAAGCCTAAGCAAACTAGGTAATTAATCCGCCATGGATTAGCAGGTGCAAAACCTCGCCCAGAATCAGAAAAACAGGGATCCGCAGCAGCAAAGGGAGGCGTGGCCATGCTTTAGGCTAGCTGGAGCCACTTGACATTGGCCACGCCCCATCCTAATCCGACCCTATTTCCCTCGACCAATCAGGTCGCTTTAAACTCTCCACGCGCACATAAGTTGTGGTTGAGCCCGTGCTTACCGGCCCCACTTCCCATCGACCAATCGAGTCGCTCTAAAGCCGCCACACTCTCGCCAGAAGTGTAGCCACGCCCATGCTTGGCCGGCCCTCTTTTAATCGACCAACCAGGTCGCTCTAAAGCCACCACACTCTCACAAGAAGTGTAGCTGCGCCTTATGTTTGGCCGGCCCCCTTTTCGTGGCCAATAAAGTTGCTCTAAACTTGCCACCATACATTAAAGGCCAAACACACCCTGTCGCGCCACCATACTAACTGGAAAGCCAAATGCACCCTGCCACGACAACATATTGATCGGCATGCCAACATGCCACTCTACAGCGGTAACATGCCAACATGCCACTCTACCGCGGTAACATACCAACATGCCACTCTACCGCGGTAACATGCCAACATGCCGCGCTGCCGCGGTAACATGCCACTTCGTGGAAACCTGTCATAAATAGACACCACACGGCAATCCCTACTCATGTGGCCGTTTCCACGTTACGACCTTTCCATAGTTCCTTTAGCATAACCATGGCGCCATTCGCACAAAAGTATCGCCACGTCTCGGCCGCATGCCACATGCACTAATTAGGGTTTCAACATGCCAAACCCTAATTTGGGAAAGTTGCTACCAAAGGCAAATAACGTTTCCTAGAGCAATGGGATTGATGTGGCAACATGGCCAATGTTTACCCGCCACATGTGGGTCCAACACCACGGCGCCAAACCCTAGCATTGGCCATGGCGCCAAACCCTATCCTTGGTTATGCCACCAAACCCTAACTTTGGCCACAGAGACAAATCTTAGCTTTGGTCGTGCTACGACGCCACAGGTGTGGCCATGCCACAACGTCACTGGCATGTCGCTATGCCACGGCTACTAACACAACGTTATGCCACGGCTACTCGCACACTGTTATGCCACGACTACTGGCACACTGCTATGCCACGCCTGCTAGCACACCGCTATGCCACGGATACTGGCACACGGCTACGCCACGGCTACTAGCACGCCGCCATGCCACGACTATTCCATTGGCACGCTGCTATGCCACGGATACTAGCACGCCGCCATGCCATGGATACTAGCACGCCGCCATGCCACGGCTACTAGCACGCCGCGATGCCACGGCTACTAGCATGCCGCTATGCCAATGGCGCCACTCCGCTATACAACAAGATGCGGACATAATCAATGAAATCCTTCCTCATGAGATGCAATCTCGACCATCCAAGCTCGCCACCAAACTGACAGACTTGTGGCGGGTTTCAGGCAACCAGCTGCCTAAATCTAGTGGTCATGGCTACGACAGGCGCCACTTGAATCAACGTGCCACTGGCATGCACGATCCATGCCAGCCATGCTACATTTCCATTGGCGTACACCAAAACGTCACTACGCCATTATCAGGCGCCAATACAAGGTAGCCATAATCAACGGCTACCCTCCTTCATGAAATGCGATCTCTGCCACTGAAGTTCGCCACCGAACTGACAAACTTGTGGCAAGTTTTAGGCGACTAGACAAAATGAGCATAATAGCCTAAATGTTGTTTTCCTACGGTAAGTCCCTTGACTTTGACTTACCACACGTAGCAAAGTGCTACACGTTTTCCACGAAAACACTCGAGACATCAAACATGTTACAAACTGGGGGATGCTCATCAGGGTATTGGTCTGGCGGTTTATAGCGTGCGATGCGCCCGTTACAAGAAAGTGTCATGAAGTAGGACAATTAGTGGTGGTAAAAGTAACGGTGTAAACAATTCATTTCCTTCATCATGGAAGCGTAATGACTGACGGTTACACGAATTCACTTCCTTCATCATGGAAGCATAATGTCTGACAGTTACACGTTACTCTATTCTTCCACCACTCAATCGTTTCCACTTCCTACGAGACCAGGGTACGTTTCAATATGGCTTGTATAAATAGGCTTCACCTATTTTCACCAAACAACAAGTTTTGGTCGGCAACAATACAATATCTAGAAATTACCTGGTAGATTTCCATTCTGCTAACCAGTTCTACTTTCAGATACAAGTCATAAATAACCACACCTTCAGAATCAACAATTCTGGTCTCAACACTTTCTTCGCTTCCCTCCCTAAGACCAACCCTTCTCCTTCACGTTGTGACCGAAGAAAGCCTAAAACGACTATTTCTTGGTTTAGGCCAGGATTGTACAAATTGATCTCTCGAATCATAAGTACTCCCGTGCAATGCATTGTTTAGGGTTTAGATTCGTTTCTCATCCACACACCCAAAATTACCAAAATCCGCAAAAACGGTTTTCACCCACAAAAAATTGGCGACCACAGTGGGAGATTAATCTCTCGGTTACAATATCGATTTCCAATTCCCAATTTCATTTTTCAATCCCGATCTCAAGATGGTAGAACTCAGGTCCGGATCAGCAACAAACCCTAAGAACACTAGCGATGAAATCATCCCCGATACTAATGTTCCTTCTAGTGGCATTAATACGCCACCTGCCAACACCAGCGACGCGGAAAATGTTCATTCAGGTGTTACACCGCCGATCACCAGAGCCAGAGCCGCTGCCGCCACTCCCAACATTTCTTCAAGTGTGACAGCTCCAACCGTCACCATAGCCGCTGCTACTCCACCATCAGGACGAGAGACTGGAGGATCCAGAAGAAGCCGATATCCTCTTACCACTGTTGATTTGATGGAAAGACAAAAGTTTCTCGTAAGGCTCAGACATACATGGCTACAACTCAGAAAGAGATACCTATTTTCCTCAAGACACTAACGGAGCGGCTACCACAAGAGTCACGTCAACCCCAGATGGAGCTGGAAAGGAATACTTTTAATATCCGGCGCATGCACTTCAGCAGGACGCGCGTTTATAGATGAAGAGGCTCGCGTTGCTCTTGAACGCGCAGTATAAAGGAATCAGCAATCCAATTTCATCACACGTGAAGATCAGGAATGACTTCTCCAAAATCGGGGAAAAGAAAATCAGCAACCCTCCTGAGTTCATAAAGACCCTCTTCCCGTCAGAAGCTGCATGATTTCTTGGGACTTAGCCCACACAATCGTGCAGTCTATGATGAAACATTTATGTGAGATTCTGTATTTCTCCAAGGCGCAGCGTCAAGATATATTTGCATCCCTCAATCGCACTGCATCAAGAAAGCAGCTGTTTCCAACCAGGGAAGCCGTTCCCAAACCCCAACCTCTCCTGGAAAGCACGATTGATAGATGGAACTGAGGACTCTTAACCACTGTTCACTTGAAGGATGCCGAGTTTGACAACACGCTGATTGACGCAGCCTCTGACTTCAACATTGTAACCGTCAAGGCTCTGAAAGTTGCAAGGGAAAATCAAACAGAAGAAGCGTATTCTTTCCCATGAGGAGAAAAACACGACTTGCCGACCTGCACTATTTGTGACGTCTTCCCATATGCCATATCGTATCAAGTCATTTCTCGAAGTCAAGGGTTAATAGCGCCCTCACTGGAGTTTTCTTTAGGAGCCGCTTCGACGTTTCTCTCCAGGAGACGTTTCAACGTTCTCTCCAGAAGTCGCTCCACTTCAACGTTCTCCAGCAGCGGCTCCGCTTCAACGTTCTCTCCAGAGGTCGCTCCGCTTCAACGTTCGCTCCAGCAGCCGCTCCGCTTCAGCCTTCTCTCCATAAGCTGCTCCAGGATCCGAAGCCGAAGCTTCATCATTTTTCTCCATAAGATTCAACGTCCTCTCCAAGAGCCGAAGCCGTTTCAACACTCCTCCCTATCAAGGATCGTGATCACAGCCAGCCAAGGATCGCAGTTGTTGCCACTTTTTGATCCATCCCGCTAAACCTCGTGGCCGTGGCAATTTACTCGCTTACGCATCCAGCCAATCCCTTTGCTTCCATGGACGCCCATGCAATTTCATCAAACCTATTTTGGTTCCCACGACGATGTAGTCTCTTCCGGTCACATCTGCTGCCAAGAACTGTTGATGCTCGTTTGTCGGAGCTTTACCATAGAAACAACCACTACAAAGAAACATGTAAACCACACTTGGGGACTGAGGCTCTACACGGGATCCCTTCACTGCCAAAGCTCAGAAGATGCGGCCAACCAAAAATCATAGCCATGACAAGGTCATCCACCCTTAAAAGGTGTAGCATAAGAATATCATCACCTCTCTATCTAGAAGGCGCCTGCAACACTTTATGAGGCCGCGGCGGATCGCAAGACTACTCAGAGAAAAGAACTTCAGTAACCAAAGAGAAATGCGATTGGGGACTGATCATCACGGTCCATACCCGACAACCATCAAGCATCCATGAGATAACTCCAGAGACGCGACTGAAACATTTTTCTTGAAGAGACAAAGGGAGCCACGATTAACGACATAACTCCCTCACTTCTACCTCTTCGTTATCCAAAATGTTTTTGTCCATGTGATATTCCAAGCATCCCAGCATCACATCCAGGAGAGTATGATAAGATTGTATCAAATCCCATAGGCGTGGATTCAAGGGGATGCAATTAAAGTAGGCTACACTTTGGGACTGAAGCCTCCTTCATGATTAGAAGCTTAAACGCAGTCACCACCTTACCAGTAAATGCAGCAGAAGCACATCTTCCACGAGAAAATAGGTTCAGGATAATCACACATGGGGACTACCAGAATAGGATGCCTTCACTGCCCTCAACCAGGTTATTTCTGATTTCAACATCATCACTGTCGAAGTTTTACGAGCCGCGATAATTTCTCAACATGAAGCCGTACACGCGCATCAAAGACCCCAAAAGTACGCCACAGAGATACATTCACATATCCTGCCACGCCATCGGATCTAACAGAAGTATAACTGGGGACTGCTCACCACATCCCGTTCCATGCAACAATCCAGGATTCCGAAGATGGTTCAAAGGATGTCGCTTGGAACGAAGTCCTTAAAGACTTGATAACAGCACATCAGCAACGAAATACTCTCAGCTCGTCTACTTCACCCAATGGCTCCAGAAGATTTCGACCATGCAAGCATCCACAACATATCATCATCGCAATCAAAGTCCAGGCACCAATCAAGGATGGACCAACAACGTAACCACAATATCCAAGATTAGCGCTGACATGATCATTGCCGAGCATATATTTCATCAATATATCCCAAGATGACAATGAAGTTTGGTAAATTTTGAAATCCACTGGAGAGGTTAGATATTCATTCTTCCGTAGTCAGAGCCTTATTACACATTCTGGAGAAGATCGATGGTACTGTTGGGTGGATACATGCGAGAGCACCTACCTTGAGTTCTCCTGGCTTACCTTGCCGTTGATTATAACTATTGGAGATTGCTTTGTTACCATTAATGCTCGCTCTACCACCGCTAACAAATGACGAAGAGGAGCCAGATGCTGCAGATGAAAGCATGGAGCCGGACGAACAACAAAAACAGAAGAGGGTCGTAGTTTCTAGAGTTTGAACAGAATAAGGATTCCTTATTGCTCCATGAACGGGAATAGATGACTAGGCGCACCACACTCATTCTCCATAGCCGAACAAGTAGTGTGCCAATATCTCCGCCCATGACCGAACCAGCAGCGCGCCAGCACGAGGAACACCAGTCGCTCAACCTACAAACTTTCCATGGCTCCAAAACTTTGTGGTCAAGCCAACTCTCCATGGCTCCAGCACTTCGTGGTCAAGCCAACTTTCCATGGCTCCAGGACTCCGTGGTCGAGCCAACTCTCCATGGCTCCATCACTCCGTGGTCAAGCCAACTCTCCATGACTCCAGCACTCTATGGTTAAGTTAGCACCAACGCTCCAGCATTCCGTGATCCAGCCAACAGGCCTTCCAAGTTCCATTTCCACTGTTCCACGGACTGAAGCCATCAGCGCCACTATCACCATTTGAATCCAAAGTTCCAGCGCTATCATCACCGCTTGGTAGCCAAAGTTTCAGCGCCATATTTTCACCATTCCATGGACTGAAGCCAGTTTCACCATTCCGCGGACTGAACACTATTCCACGAACTAAAGTCAGTTTCACCATTCCGCGGACTGAAGCCAGTTTCACTATTCCGCGGACTGAAGTCAGTTTCAACATTTCATGGGCTGAAGCCAGTTTACACTATTCCATGGACTGAAGCCAGTTTCCACCATTCCATAACCTAGCTGGCGCCATCTCCACCATTCCGCAACGCCATCTTCGCATGGCCAAGATTGAAGCGCCATCTCCACTAGCCAAAGCGGCGCCATCCTAGCCGTTCAAAGCAACGCCATCTCCACCATCCAAGGAAGCACCATCCTAGCTATTCAAAACAACACCATCTCCACCAGCCAAGGAAACGCCATCCTGGCCGTTCAAAGCAGCGCCATCTCCATACATTCTATGACCTAGCCAGCTAGCGTCGTTCACCGATTCACGAACCAAATTGCAATGCCATCTCTGACAATTAGTAGCCAAAATTTCTGCGCTGGCGCCAACACCCTATGGCCAAGTTGGAATCACGTAGACCCGCCAACACGGATTCCTCATGCCTTCCACCAAAGGTTAGTTGAATTTCCTTGGCAATCTCTTCACGTCATGCTCTTCGATTTTACTCTTGTCTGTCGCCATCTCATGCTTACCACGCAACAATGCCACTGTTACGTGCTAAGCAAGGGACTTAATGTTGATGGTGGTTTTTAGCTTAGGGTTAAAATCGTAAAACCTTGCATCTGATGTGACGTCACTTTGAAAGGCAACGGTGCCGTGAGTGCTAACCTCTCCACCGACATATTTATTGAGCCGTTCAATATATCTACATGAAATTTATCCAGACTGCGAATGTAGCAACCATCCCAGATGTCCTATAAATTTCGGTGCCTTGCCTATATTTAAGTTCTTTTGAATGCCTTCCATGCTATGTTCTCCGGCTGAACCCTTAATGTTGATATGGCATGACGATTTGTGTTCACTCGCAGCAGAGTAGCACGAATCTCCAAATATCAAGGATAAGATCTTTGCATAAGGTATTCAATCAGAAAAGCATGCTTCTCTCTGGAAATGAACTTAAAAGAACTCTGTGTCAACACATATAATTCAATCAATTATCCTGACTAACTTGCAGAATTTAGGGTTTCGCGTCTCGCGCAGTATTCCAGACCTTGCTTGTCAAAATTAAGCCTAGGAAAACTAGGTAATTAATCCGCCATGGATTAACAGGTGCAAAACCTCGCCAGAATCAGAAAAACAGGAAGCCGCAGCAGCAAAGGGAGGCGTGGCCATGCTTTAGGCAAGCTGGCGCCACTTGCCATTGGCCACACCCCATCCTAATCCGGCCCTATTTCCCTCGACCAGTCAGGTCGCTTTAAACTCGCCACGCGCACATAAGTTGTGGCTGGGCCCGTGCTTTCCGGCCCCACTTCCCATCGACCAATCGAGTCGCTCTAAAGCCGCCACACTCTCGCCAGAAGTGTAGCCAAGCCCATGCTTGGCCGTCCCTCTTTTAATTGACCAATCAGGTCGCTCTAAAGCCGCCACACTCTCACCAGAAATGTAGCCGCGCCTTATGTTTAGTCGGCCCCCTTTTCATGGACAATCAAGTTGCTCTAAACTTGCCACCATACATTAAAGGCCAAACGCACCCTGCCGCGTCACCATACTAACTGGCAAGCCAAACGCGACCTGCCACGACAACATATTGATTGGCATGCCAACATGCCACTCTACCGCGGTAACATGCCACTTTGTCGCGGTAACATGCCATTTCGTGGCAACCTGCCATAAATAGCCACCACACGACAATCCCTACTCCTCTGGTCGTTTCTACACTACGGCCTTGCCATAGTTCCTTTGGCATATCCATGGCGCCATTCGCACAAAAGTATCGCCACGTCGCGGCCGCATGCCACACGCACTAATTAGGGTTTCGACATGCCAAACCCTAATTTGGGAAAGTTGCTACCAAAGCCAAATAACGTTTCCCAGATCAATGAGATTGATGTGGCAACATGGCCAATGTTTCCACGCCACATGTGGGTCCAACACCACGGCGCCAAACCCTAGCATTGGCCATGGCGCCAAACCCTAGCCTTGGTTATGCCACCAACCCCTAAATTTGGCCATAGAGCCAAATCTTAGCTTTGGTCGTGCTACAACGCCACTGGCATGTCGCTATGCCATGGCTACTAACACAACGTTATGCAACGGCTACTGCCATACTGCTATGCCACGGCTACTGGCACACCGCTATGCCACGGCTACTAGCATGCCGTCATGCCACGGCTACGCCACTGGCATGCCGCTATGCCAATGGCGCCATCCGCTATACAACAAGATGCGTCCATAATCAATGGCCATCCTTCCTCATGAGATGCAATCTCGGCCATCCAAGCTCGCCACCAAACTGACAGACTTGTGGTGGGTTTCAGGCGACCAGCTGCCTAAATCTAGTGGCCATGGCTACGCCAGGCGCCACTTACATCAACATGCCACTGGCATGCACGAGCCATGCCAGCCATGCTACATTGCCATTGGCGTACACCAAAACGCCACTACGCCATTATCAGGCGCCAATACAAGGTAGCCAAAATCAACGGCTACCCTCCTTCATGAGATGCGATCTCAGCCACTGAAGTTCACCACCGAACTAACAAACTTGTGGCAGGTTTTAGGCGACTAGCCAAAACGAGCCTAATAGCCTTACATGCTATTTTCCTACGGTAAGTCCCTTGACTTTGACTTACCACACGTATCAAAGTGCTACACGTTTTCCACGAAAACACTCGAGACATCAAACCTGTCACAAACTGGGGGATGCTCATCAGGGTATTGGTCTGGCGGTTTACAACGTGCGGCGTGCGATGCGGCTGTTACAAGAAAGTGTCATGAAGTAGGACAATTAGTGGTGGTAAAAGTAACGGTGTAAACAATTCATTTCCTTCATCATGGAAGCATAATGACTGACGGTTACACGAATTCACTTCCTTCATCATGGAAGCATAGCGTATGACAGTTACACGTTACTCTATTCTTCCACCACTCAATCGTTTCCACTTCCTACGAGACCAGGGTACGTTTCAATATGGCTTGTATAAATAGGCTTCACCTATTTTCACCAAACAACAAGTTTTGGTCGGCAACAATACAATATCTAGAAATCACCTGGTAGCTTTCCATTCTGCTAACCAGTTCTACTTTCAGATAAAAGCATAAACAACCACACCTTCAGAATCAATGATTCTGGTCTCAACAATTTCTTCGCTTCCCTCCCAAAGACCAACCCTTCTCCTTCACGTTGTGACTGAAGCAAGCCTGAAACGACCTTTTCTTGGTTTAGGCCAGGATTGTACAGATTGATCTCTCGAATCAAAAGTACTCCCGTGCAGTGCATTGTTTAGGGTTTAGATTCGTTTCTCATCCACACACCCAAAATTACCAAAATCCGCAGAAACGGTTTTCACCCACATACACATATCATGTTACTTTGCTCAAGAACATTCAAGGTCAAGACCGGTTCAGATGTCCCGAGATTTGGTTGGAAACATTATGAGTAGCATCAAAGTTGTGTTCGAACAATTGTCTGCTGCAAAAAGGGATCTCAAACTTCTCAATCGGAACTGGAAAAAGCCTTTGATGAGGTCGGTTCTCTCAAAAAGCAAGTCGCAGACTACATCTGATTTCGCTTTTTTTTTTTTTGTCTAGGAAACTTCTTGTAAGAATTTAATCTTATTTTTGAAGGATAACTAGGGTTTGGTATAGCAAAAAATTGTGATTACACAAGCTATTTCCTACATTTTTTTTAATCTTGCATGTTTTTAGATTTATTTATTTAAATTCTAGAATCTTTGGAAGATGAACTTGCAATATGTAATCATTATTGGTTTAATTATTGCAAAAGTCTTATGAAATATTTGTTCCTTTACGTTTTCGTTAATCAACTAATATTTCATATATGCTCAAAAGTTAAATCTATTATGTTTTTTATAAACGGAGAATATAACAAACTCTTTGAGAATTTTCTCGCAGTATTGATCTATTTGTGATCACACTCTTGTTCTGCTTGACACACTCCTTAATATTTTCTTATGTTGAGTCATATGGATAAAAAATTATCTTTTTGTCCGTAACTGGCCTAGAGATTATTTTAATTCGATTTTCGGATACAAAATCCATGTGATTTGTTAATGTCTAACAAAATCCTTCTTTTTATAAAGCAAGGTCACTCATGTTATTCTCTTGGGAATGACATCAAATGCGGGAGAGTTCTTAAATGAACTTGTGCTTAATTGATATATATTTATGGGGAGTGTGGTTGTGGAATTTGAAAGGGGATGCTTGTATCTTTTTAATCTCCTAGATGAGCACCAAGTATATATTACTATGTGAGATCATCTAAAAGAGTTGATATGAGGAGTTGCATTTTAACTATGTTATTATGTGGAATCTCAAAACTTCCTTAAGGCTTGACATATCTTTTGATTGTACTCATTACGATCCCGCGATTTTCGTACCTTTTTTATTTTATTGACAAAAAGGGGGAGAATCATTTAGTAGTTCCATACCACATACATATGGTTTATGGATCATTATGTAAGGGGGAGTGAATCGATAATCTATAGGTTTTACCTATTATGCAAAAGATGTAAGTATTGATTAAACTCTTCTTCGGCTTCAAGTTTGCCCCACCCAAGATAATCCTTCGCCAAGACATAAAGATGATCAAAAGGAATATAATTGTTGAAACCCTCAAACACAACTTTTCCTTCCAAAGCAAGATCGGTAATTTTCTTTGCATCATCCGAAGTCATAGTCATCTCGCCAATTGAAAGTAGAAAAGTCATGGTTTCGTGCAAGAATCTTTCTCTAAACCCACAAACAATTACAACATCATAGGTCTTCTGCAAAGCCTCGATTTCAAACCATAACCTCGTAGCTTTTACCAAGTCTTGCACATTTGGATGCTCTTTATCTAACGGCCAAAACTTTCCTTGTTGGTGCTCTAGTTTAGGGACCGCTTTATCGGGAAACTACAAACAATTACAAAATTGGGTTGTTACAATTAACAATCCATAATAAAATGAAAATAACATATATTAAATTTTATTTATTACCTTTGCGGCACAAACCCTAGCAGCCCATCATGACGGGTAACCAAACAAGAAGGATTGATCTTTTGGCTCACCCCAATGTCTCGCATTCTTCTTGGAAGGTAAAAGCACAATAACATCAATGATTTGTCTTATCGTATCTTTTGGTGTATACTTCTTCTTTTCCATCTTGTACTCCTCCATTATGAATTTACCTTTATCAATAGCATCACCACTAGTTTCGGCCAAGTTTTCTTCTTCATTTCTTCCAGCAGTAGCAACTCCACCTTCACTTGCTCCAGCAGTGGCAACTCCACCTTGACTTCCTCCAGCAGTTCCAACTCTACCTTCACTCCCTCCACCAGTGGAAACTCCACCCTCACTTCCTCCAGCAGTTCCAACTCCACCTTCATTTCCTCCACCAGTCACAACTGCACTTGCATTCCTTACGTTTGTACCCAATGGTTCAGTGTGACGAGGTTACAGAGTCGGGACATTAAAAGGTGTTACTTTTTGTGTTCTTTTCTTCCTCCTTTCATTTTCTCTGTTCAAAGTTGATCAAAAATAAAAATTATAAATGGAAAGTGTTCAAAATTGATTACAAACTAAAGTTGATTACAAGTAAATACGGTTGGAAACTGAACACATTCCCAGCCGTTTAAAAGAAAACGGTCAGGAACAAATTACAATACCAGCCGTAACAAATAAGAAAATCCAGGAAAATTTGACGATGAGAAATCGACCTATCCGTAACAACCCAAACGGCTAGGAAATGTAGATTACGTCTTGGTTTTTCCACTTCCGGATAGGAACAACCCAGCCGTAAACAATAACGCTGAATTTAATCTCAAACACAGTAGAATATACGACTAGGTTATTCCTAACCGTAAACAATATGTTTCTTTTAAGATTTCTCAGTTTCTATCCGTGATAACTATGTTACAACTGGGAGTTCTTAGTATCCCCAACCTTATGCAGTGGTTACGGCTGGGAGTCAGGCCTAAAATTTTCGAAACCAACTGAAAAATCAATCAAACGCTTAAATAAAGAGTGGATTTTTCAATTCATACCTTATTGCAGTCGTATCAGGAGTCTCGGCGTCTGATTCATCTCCTTCAATCACTTGTTGTTGATCTTCAGTTTCATCTTCACGTGATGAAGTTGATTTCTCTGGTTCAGGAGGAGGTGGATTCAACGACGATTTCCCCAGTTTTTCCTTTGTCTTCACCATGGTTTTATGCAATGAATCTAATCGACGATTAATCGTTCTACAGAAAAGAAGAAGAAAATAAGAGAAGGAGGAGAGGAGAAGAATAGATGACACTTTTGGTTTTGATTTTCAGTTTTTCTTTTGTTTTGTTTTTAGTAACACTAATTAGTTAAAGGAAGGTCAAAAGAGGAATAAGTAAAAATATATGGAAGGTATTTTTTGAGCTTTTACACAGATTAGGTTCCATATCCACGTTTTGGTTTTAATTATCATTTTAAGCCTCCAAAAATTCAGCAAATAAAGCCCCTACATCCCCAATAATAACATGATTGCTAAAGGCTGATGCCAATTCTTTCGGGGGATACCATTCTTTACAAGACAAAAATATAAAAACAAATCCTGATCATCGGATCACTCAAACAGTATCCCCGCCGTATCCCTTTAGCAATCATGAATAATATGATTCTTTAATAACGTCAAAGTTCTTGAGCAATATACAAAGACCGGATTCGGAACTCATCGTAAGATGGAGATTAAAAAGGTATAAATTAACACTTAGTCCCAGATATGTTGGGCTTTGAACTCTTTAGTCCTGCCCTCTCAAGTCTAGTACCGGGAGATCCAAATTTACCAAATTTCATCCGGGTTAATCCTTTCCTAGACGATTTAGTCCAAAACCAATTTTCCCGAGGGAAAAAATTCCCCCAGCTAAGTAATACCAGTTCTTCGTCGTATTTCAGTTTCCATTTTTTTTCGTTTTCATTTCATGGAAACTGAAACAGCTCTCACGAGCGAAGAAAAAAATCACAAAATCTGATCTCGTTTTCAATCTTCAAACCTAATTACGATGGTCAAACAATTACTGGATTCATCTTGAAAAATTTAAATCGTCGTCATCAGTTCCTTCTCACGAAGATTAACTCAAAATTGATGAATTACAGCAAATTAGTATGAAGATTTCATCAATTGAAAGTGGTATGAAAGATGAGAACATGTTCTTATCAAATTTAATTGCCGATGTTACTTTACTGATTTTAATTATTTTTTAACGATTTCAAAAACCTAATTTTATTGATTTCAGTTCGAGTTTCTCATTCGATTAATGGGAAGAAGTTAGATCTGTAATCCTCTAATTATTTTTTCCTTATCAATTGGTTTAAATGATGATAAATCTTCTTGGTAGGAATGATCAAGGGACGATTCAAACCTCTGACTCTATCTGGAGCAAAACATTCCCTCCTAATTCAAGGTTCGTTTCGACTTCCTTTCCTCCTCCCGGATGCATAGAACCTTTTAGAATACTTAATCTTTTAGTTGATTTCTTCAATAATGGAATGTAATTTAAATGATTACTGCAAAAGTTTCTCATCAAATTATCACCTAATTTTGTCAGTCAACTACTTATATCCTCTCAGCTTAAACAAAAACCAAAATTAGCTCTTAAATTTTTTTATTGGGCTGGCAAACAGAGGAATAATTATTCTCACAGTTTAGATTCTTATATTACCTTAATTGGTATGCAGGCATCAATTAGAGACGGAGAGGGAGTTAAAAATTTAGTTGGAGAAATTAGAGTTAGAGGTTTATTGATGACTATTTCAACTTCAAATGCTATGATTAAGAGTTTTGGGGTTTTAGGAATGGTTTTGTGTAATGAAATATTATGGTGTAATGAAATATGAGAAATTAGAGTTAGAGTTAGAGCAAATGGTTCTGAGTAATGAAGTTTATAACTATTTCAACTTCAAATGCTATGAGAAATTAGAGTTAGAGGAATTATTATGGATTGGGCAAAGAATGAAAGAAAATGGAACTGAGTCAATTGTTTACTTAAAATTTTATGATGGATGTTTATGTGCCTGCCTCACTGTAGCATATTTATGAATTTTTCATCACTCGTTTTGTCGTGGTATTTTTCTCTCGGTAGTCACTATTAATGAGTAATGAAGTATGTCTGCCATTTCATTTCTTAGTAGCATTACACTTATAAAATGTATCTGCCATGAAAAATCAATGACCCCAGATTATAAGAATTTTATCTGTTAGGCTGACACTCATGTATTCTCTATAAAAATAAAAGAAGAGTTTATAATTAATTGTGAGAATGGACGTGGATGTTTAAATCTGCACTGCATATCCACTATGTCATTACAGTAGATGAGTAGACCAGCCTTGCAAATAGTTCCATACGTGGACGGTCATTTTTCAAATGTGATCCTTTAATAAGTAATGAAACTTCATTTACAGAACACGCTCAAGTTTTAGTGACTTTCATCTGCAACATACGGACACCTCCAACTTTTGTCCCCACCAGCTACTTGATTATTTTTTGGGAAATGATCAAAAGCAACTGAAGTTTTAGTGTTTGGTAGGGTCTGAATTATTAGAATAGTTAAAAAATAAGCAGAAATTTAATGCAGTTTGTATGAGACTCATAGTGTATTGTTAATATTAAATTTGAAAATACCAAATGCAGGAGCAGTAATTTGCTTTGTTAGTGTTTTAGATTGCCAGAGTTTTGCTTGACTCTGTTCTGATAATTCACATCCATTCAGATTACTCATTATACATTGTTTTCTTGATTCACAAGAGGGTTCATGATGGTCGACATGTAGTTTTTATCAAGTAGAGCAGTTAATTTAATTCAGAACACACTGTCTATTACTGTTTCAATTTTTAGGTAATCAACTCCAGTAAGGCTTAGATCAAAACCAAACAGTTGTGTGTTTCAGTTTGGAACTAGTTTAGCTTAGCGGTACACATCCTAACATAAACTTCAGTTGCTTTTGGTCACCAATGACTGACTACCTTTAGTGACATGGAACAGATGCTCTAGCAATTGCAGTTGCCAATCCTAATAGTCTTGTGAAAGTCCAACTTCAATTGGAAGGAAAGTAGTCGCCTCCAAGACTTTTTTATGGAGCGTTGAACGCTTACTCTATAATTTTTTAGCAGGTTATGTTTCAAGATATAACTGTATCTCTCGTGCCTTTTTATGTGAGTGTTCACTTTTACTAAATTTGATCCCAATATTTAGGGAGGAATTAAGCTTTTTGGACTGGCATTGGGCCTAACGTAGACCGCAATGCTATTATAAATGTTGTTGAACTGGCTAGTTATGATCAAATTAAACGGGTGACTCGGACTACTCAATCTTAATTTCGAGCTATTATATTTCCAATTTCTTGGTTGTTTGATGGTTGAGGTAGACAGGGAAAGAGGGGATCATTTCTGTTTCGGGTACACATGTGTACAACTATGTACACATGTTGACTCTTAATGTGTACATAACTCTACACATGTTGATATTATGCACATAGTTCGAAACATGTTGATCATTAATGTGCATATAGCTGTACACTTCTTAATAGTTAATGTGAACATAATTGTACACCTTAGATTTGGGCGTTCAGAAAGTAAGCGATTTTCGTATCATTTTATATCGTTTTAAACTTCTTTATGTTGATAGAAAATGTATGTAAGATAAAAGTTGTTGTCATAGTCGGGAATGTACAAAATGGTTCTCTTCATTTTCGATATGCTGTCAATATAAAACGAGTACAGGTAATGCAAGTTGAAATACAACTTTTAAATTATTTGATTTGGCATGTTAATTTTAATTATGTTTGTATCTTTTCCAAACTTAATGTCTTGGAGAATTGAGATTTTTTTATACTTGCTACTTCTTGTTTATTACTACAATAGTTCATTCATAATAGAGGTTGTTGTGCACTGTTTTGAAGTCAAACTTTTAGAAAATGATCTTATTTTTTTTGTTCTGAATTTGGTAGGTACTTTGAATTGTACTTATTTTCCTTGGTTCTTAAGCTATTTTTTTCCTTCTTTTGTTCACATTCATGTGACTGATACGAAGAGTGTTGAAATACACATGGGATCACCAATGATGGGATCACTGAAGTAAAGGATATCGTGCACGCAGAGCTGGTAGGAGGATTTTCCTTCCAAAAGGTTAAACATAAGTTACTTTCGGTGAGTGGGTCAGATGCACAGTTGCTCCATAATTTTATAATACCCATTCTTCGTGAACACATGTCTTAAGTTAATAATTGCCAAATGACCAGATGCGAGTTGACAAATAATTCCAAAAAGCTGTGGAATCTGAAATCGACATACATGTAATTGAGGATTAACTATATATTTCTTTTATCTTACTCGATTAGTCATAAGTTTGTGCGTAAAGCCGATGTGATCTGATTAGGAATGTTCCAATATCATGTATCTTCTTTTCAAGTATAATTATTCTTTGATTTAAAATGTATGTGATTTGACAGCAACGTTTGTGAGATATTGTGATTTGGATAGGGAATTTAATCAATAAATGACTTTGGAATTTTAATTGTAGTGTAATAATGTCTATGTAGAGGTGATAGTGACTATTGATAAATCTCATAAGAAGCAAGTTTGCCTTTTGATTTTATTTAGTACTTCAGTCGTTTAAGCTATTTTCATGTTGATTATTAATGTGCACATGATTGTACACCTGTTGACTTTAATGTGTACATAGTTGTACACCTGTTGAAATTTTCAGGGTTGTGCGCCCCAATCTTCAAGCTTTGTTGGTTGTTGTCGTAAGTTAACCGCAGAAGCAAGTGATCAAGTGAGTGCAGGTGGGAAGACTGTTCTTACTTCCTGGACCACTTCCCGAATCTCCAAGCTTTGTTGGCTGCTATCATAAGTTAACCGCAGAAGCAAGTGATCAAGCGAGTGCAGGTGGGAAGACTATTCTTACTTCCTGGACCACTTCTAAACAACTTTTAAAGTCTGACACTGGATATTCTAGAAACACATTACTTCAGCCGCTGATTCCATGGTTCAGATTTCTTTGGCTTGTAAGTTATCTCTATCTTTCCGCTTTCTGAGTTTTGAACACCTTTACTTTTTTATCGTCATCGCCATACAATATAATTGCCACATGAAATAAAATGTCTCTATGAAATATTTAATTGGAATCTTTATCTTCTTAGGTGTTGGTTGCGTCCAAACACTAACTTTATTACTGGTGTGGTTGGAAAACACACAAAAACTCTTGCAAGTATACAAGGCCAAGTTTTAGTATAGAAAGTAAGCAAGGGATCATTCCACAAGGACTTGGGGTGTATTGAAGTTTCCTAGATAGTCTGAGCTAGTGACAGGCAGTGAAGTTAAGAGACAAAGAAACAAAGAAAATTCAGTGGCAGTGAGCCAAAGGCAGTGGCAAAGAATAAGAAAAACTAAGAACAACTTAACCAAAACAGAACATGGAAAAGAAATTGTGGATGGGAAGTGTAAGGAGATGGATGAGAATTCCCTTCACCTAGCTAGTTCATCTAGGTTAAGTTTTTGTCATATGTCTAGTTAACTAACCTTACAGCCTTAGCTAACCCCTAGTATTGGCTGTCTGTTTAAGGCACAACCAATCACAGACTAACTAGGCAGTGGCTTACTAACTAATGTAGCTGATTAACTCCTTAGAGCCACCACTGACCCCTAGCATTAGTGGTCTTCTTACAGCACCACTAATCACAAATCAGTTGGGATTTTAGGAATCTAACTAGCCTAAGCTATTTTGAGTTCACAAAAACCATCCTAATAGCTAACCATCATGGTTCAAAGGTCTTCTCTGAGGTTTAAACAGGGAAAATACATGATCATGTGTAGAAACAATACAAACATGCTAATTAACACAAACATAACATGACAGATGGATACAAAACATCACAGGAACAAACATCACACACAGAACACAACAGGATATTACACTAAACATGAACACAACATGAACAACACAAAAATGATCATTAACAGAACTTGGTTCTGGACACACTGGCTAATCCAGGCATAACCTCAACAACACCCTCACAGCTCCTATTTATACAATTCGAATTAGGGTTACACTTTCCCCCAAATTCCCAAAACAGTGAATTAGGGTTTTTGAAATTAAAGAAATTGACATGACAATTCTCACCCATACTCCTGCTGCTCTTCTTCCTGCTCCTCTTCATGTCTTCCATGCTGCTACGCTCCAGCTCGAGCTTCCTCTGCCTATCAACCTAGTTCATCGATTTCAAAACCCTAACAGAGAGAGGGAGTGTGAAATCAGTGAAATAGGTAGCATAGGATGATGGGGGAAGGATGGGTTTTGGTTGTATTTGATGTAGGGTGGTTGTAGTGGCTGGTAGGGATGATGGCGATGGCAGAAGGTGATGGTGATGGCAGAGTATGGTGGTTGCAGAGGGTGAGGGAGAAAGAAGTCGATGGAAAGAAGGAGGGGAGTGTTTGGCGATGGGTATAGGGTTAGGTTGCTCGGGTGTGAGGCGGGCTCATCAGATTTCGATGTTAGGCGAGTGATAGGCGTTTGATCGATACATCTGAAATGCATCCAACGATAAGATGGAACATAGCCTTCAGCGACCGTCGGATGAAGAGATACAACAAAACTAACGGCGTGAGATGGAGTTAGGTGTTGTAGTGTTGGTCAGGAAATTCAGACTTTGATGCACGAAGAGGAGGCGACCGTTGGATGATGATATGGATCCAATCTGACGGCTACATGAGAAGTGGGTTATGGATTTGGGTTTTGGTTTGGGAGATAAGTTGGGCTTGGGATAATTCTGAGCCCATTTCTTCTTTAGAACAATTTCTTCCTCTTCAAGCCCACTTCTAGCCTTTTGGTCTTGTGCACAACATTCTTCGCGGCTTCCTTGTGTAATTCCTCCCGGCTTTTCACCACTCTTCAGCTCTTTTCCGCTCCGCAAGTTATCCAGACTTTATTTATTACCTAAAAATGCAAAATTAAGTAAGAAAAATATTTATTCTTGAAAACAATGAAAATACAGAATATGGGATAAAATGTAGAATTAATGCACAAAAGATGAGTTAAATGCCAAGAAAAATATATAAAAATATGCACTTTTTAGGACTCATCAAATACCCCCAAACCTGAATTTTACTTGTCCTCAAGTAAAACAAAACTAAGGAAATCCTACCTATACCACTGTCGCTGGTCTCTCGAATGCATTTAGCATATGCACTAAGCCTTTTAAACCACTAAGTGTCCCTAGTGGACGAGTTGAAGTCTCGTGAAGGTTTGCTTAGAACGTACCTACAAAGTTCTAGGTCAAAATATAAGCTCAGATTCCATCAAATGTGACATGTGCAAAACAGTTTAAGCTTATAGCAAAATGGAGATGTCAATCTAGCTATCGAAGGCACAATCCTAGCACTGATAACAAAAAAAAGACATGTGATAAGAGTGTAAAGTGTATCTACACATGTGTAAAGAAAGATCTGAAGTTATGACTACTAATCACCAAGAGATAGTTTCTCAGGCTAAGAACCAAGGTCGAAATCTAGCTAGCTGTCCGGACTTTACGAGAATTGTGAATGAGTTTGAGGTATTTCACAATTACTCGCGTTGTACATCAATGGCATACACCCTCCTTGCTTATTACAATGAAACAACAAAATGACTATTTACATGACTCTTATTTACATTGACTATTCTCTTTTTATTTTTGGAACAAGAGATGATGGAATTGATAAATACTTGATTTTTTTTGTATTTTTCTGATATTTTTTTCTCTTTTTTTTTCTTTTTTTTTTCTGAATATAAACATCGTTTTTTTTTTTTTTTTTTTTTTTTTTTTGAGAACAAGGAAACACTTTTGATACATATACAAAAGGAAACAAAAATTACATGACACTTTGCAAGAGGTAGCCCTTTTTGATGCACCCAGTTAAATTCGATGGTTGTCTTTCTTAATGTAACCTCCACCTTCTATCCCAACCAACCAAAGAACAAGCTAGTCAAGTTTCGTTCAGTATTCTAAAGTGATTGGCAATCGTAACTTCCTATCCAACACCTTGAAGATCGAGGCCATACATGTATTGGTAGATCGTGCGCGTGCAAATTTCTTATCACTATGTGAATTGTGCTAGAATCAGGGTGCCTAAATATCTAGACTAAGACTCCTAATAAAAATACATTTTTGCACAAGAGTCAACATTTCAAGGTAAATGAGCTCCATTTTTATGATTTTTTAATTTTTTTGAATTTTGATTTTTCAATTTTTTTGGAATTTTTTAATTTTTTCAAAAAGAAGAAGGAGTTCGTTTTCAATTATGGCAAATTATCATGGTATCTACTCTATACCCCCAAACCTAAACTAAACATTGTCCTCAATGTTTCAAAATATGGAAAGAATTAAAATGCAACATATGGAAAGGGACATGCTGAGTAGAGTAAAAGGAGAGAGAATACCCGATTTCGGCGAAAGCAGAATTAAAACTCCGTTATTCAAGGCAAAAATCCAACATATTTCAGCCGAGATCATATTGGATTAGCAAAATATATACAAAAGGAACAAAAAGGGTTTTAAGAAATTTTATCTACTGGATTATATACAAAAATTCACCATACACTAACAATCTAAAGAGTTGAGGATCAACCCAAAAGACAAAGTGTAGAGGTTTCAACAGCTTCACACAATAATAATATGATAGGCATGCAAGTGAAGCTGTGAAACAAAATGAGCTACCCCCAAACCTGGATTTTTCAACGGATAAAATTTTGGAAACAAAATCTCGCAGTTTTGGGGGTTCATCATGTACAAGGTCTAACTCGAAATGAACTTTGCTATGGACGGGCAAACATGCAATTTCCAACTGTGGTTCCTCAAAGATATTATATTTAAATGCAAAATGGTCCAAGAGGACTTGGGAAGCACACAGTTCCAAACCTAGATTAGGCATTCTCAGAAAATTTGGTTTTACAATATTGGTACAAACCAAATCTAGGTTGGGTGGAAGGCCATCAGATTGTGACTCATGTAGGAGAATAGGTACATCATTATCAATCAAATCAAAATCTCCTAAATCATCTACACATGTCACATCATGCTCACAATCATCAATCAAATTAGCAAGTTTACACTCAGAATCATCAACATTATCAACATATTTGTCCTCATGCATCGGCAATTCAATGGAAACATCACAATGTGACCAAGGTAGAGAATCAGACACATCACTTATATTTTCATGCATAATAACATTAGTGTCTACAGAAGATTCAACTATTCCTATGTCATGCTCATCTTCACAGAATAATTGTACGAATCCCATGTCAATATCAAAATCATATGAATTACAATGAGTATTAGAAAAAACAACATTCATGAAGGTCGAGGGCGAGAAGCCATATGTTATTGAACCAACAGGTTCCACAATATTTTCATGTTCTTCTAACATATCATCATAATCATCATCATGGTAGCATGCATATTGGTCCTCATTAAAAGTGGTGGTGTCATTAGTCGATTCATGTTCCTCTAAATTAGGTTCATATTCAACATCATTTACATGAATGGGACTAGACACTTCATTAGGGACAACATACATTTCCTCATGAATTTCCTCCTTTTGTAGGTGAAGCAAAATCTGATCTAAATATGCCTGAATTCGTGATGTAGATCTATCGAAGTTTTGCTCACTGAGTCTGAAAGCTTCTGTGGTGGAGTCTAAATTCATGGGAGTACAAAATTCTTCATGTTCAAATTGTGGTGATTGGTACATGTGTGCATGGTCATTATGGTTTATAAAAGATTGATCGCAACCCTCAAAGGATTGATTATGTTCCCAATGACTACCATTCTCACAATTTATGAGCATTTCATACCTTGGATTTTCTCTAGATTGCCTAAAATTATGCAAAATATGACAATTCTCAACAGGGTGGTCTAAACTACCACATGCGGGACATGCATAGATTTCAGGTTGCCTAAGAAAATTAGATGTGACAGATTCCTCATGTGATTGTATTTCTAAAGCTGTGATTCGAGCTTCTATTTGATCCATAAGTGATGATTGGGTGAGTGAGGCACTAGCAAAATGTTCATTTTCACGTTGCGATAAATGATGCATGTATGAATAGTCATTAGGGTTCATGTATTGCGGCTCGGGACTTTGAAAATGTCCATAATAATTCCTATGACTATTGACATCATGGTCCGTGGAAGGTTCATAACGTGGCATATGCCCATAAGCAAGTTCTCTAAGAGTTCTATTTCCATCCCCAGGAGCAGACCAAAATCCAGACATGATTGGCTCAAAAGCTAAGTAACTATGTTACAAAGCTCAGAATTTGGTTTTTAAAGGGTTTGGATTTTTGGGAAAAATTTGGTTTTGGTGGGAGACATTTTTTTTTTTTGGCAAGTTTGGTTTTAATGGGATAATTTAGAAAAAATTTGGTTGTTAAAATGGGAGCAAGTAAAATTTGGTTTTTGAATGGGAGAAAAGTTTTGGTTTTTGAAATTAGGAGCAAAATTTTGGTGTTTTTTGTTCCTTGTCCTTCTTGTCGATGACCCATGCTTTCTTCTGCTCCTCTGCTACGAATTCAGTTCCCATCAACCTAGTTCTCTCATGTCAAAACCCTAACAGTGGGTAGGGTTAATGAAATGGGTGAAATAGGATGATGGGTTTTGTTGTCGGGTGATGGAGATGGTGGTGTTGTCGGGTGTTTGTGGTGGTGGTGGAACTCGAGGTCTGGTGGTGGCAGTGGAGTTGCAGGCGATGGGGAAGAGAGAAACTGGTTTTGGGAAGATGAGAAGGAAGAGATCGATGGGATTAGGATTAGGGGTTGTTTGGTTGGGAATAGGGTATGTGTTGCTATGGTGTGAGGCGGAGACCTCAAGAGTTGATGTACGGCGATGAAAATCCGTTGGACGATCCCATATAGATTGAATCGAACGGCTACGATAAAGAGGGTTTTCACGATTGTTGGATTATGAGATACAACAAAACTGACGGCTTCAGATGGAGTTAGGTATTATAGTGTTTGACAGGATCTTCGGAGTTTGATGCACAATGATGAGGCGACCGTCGGATGATGAGATGGATCCAATCTGACGGCTCTCGTGGAAATGGGTATGTATAATGGAAATGGATTTGGGTAAGGGTTTTGGGCCTTGGGTATACCAAGCCCATATCTTATTTAAGAACAATTCTTCCTCTTCAATCCCACTTCTAATTGATCCGGCTCTTGCAAACATCAATCTTCGCTTCCTCCTATCGAGAGTCTTTGCCGTTCCTTTGCTCTTTTCGCTCCGTGAGATAACCAGGATTTATTTAGTACCTAAAAATGCAAAATTAATTAAGAAAATTATTTATTCTTGAAAACAATGAAAATACAGAATATGGGATAAAATGTAGAATTAATGCGCAAAAGATGAGTTAAATGCCAACAAAAAGGGATAAATATATACAATATTTGGCACTCATCAAATACCCCCAAACCTGAATTTTACTTGTCCTCAAGTAAAACAGAACTAAGGAAATCCTAACTATACCACTGTCGCTGGTCTCTCGAATGCATTTAGCGTATGCACTAAGACTTTTAAACCACTAAGTGTCCCTAGTGGACGAGTTGAAGTCTCGTGAAGGTTTGCTTAGAACGTACCTACAAAGTTCTAGGTCAAAATATAAGCTCAGATTCCATCAAATGTGACATGTGCAAAACAGTTTAAGCTCACAGCAAAATGGAGATGTCAATCTAGCTATCAAAGGCACAATCCTAGCACTGATAACAAAAAAAGACATGTGATAAGAGTGTAAAGTGTATCTACACATGTGTAAAGAAAGATCTGAAGTTATGACTACTAATCACCAAGAGATAGTTTCTCAGGCTAAGAACCAAGGTCGAAATCTAGCTAGCTGTCCGGACTTTACGAGAATTGTGAATGAGTTGGAGGTATTTCACAATTGCTCGCGTTGTACATCAATGGCATACACCCTCCTTGCTTATTACAATGAAACAACAAAAGATGACTATTTACATGACTCTTATTTACATTTACTACTCTCTTTTTATTTTTGGAACAAGAGAGGATGGAATTGATAAATACTTGATTTTTTTTTTTTTTTTTTTTTTTTTTTTTTTTTTTTTTTTTTTTTTTTTTTTTTTTTTTTTTTTTTTTTTTTTTTTTTTTTTTTTTTTTTTTTTTTTTTTTTTTTTTTTTTTTTTTTTTTTTTTTTTTGAAGAAGGAAACACTTTTGATACATAACAAAAGGAAACAAAAGATTACATGACACTTTGCAAGAGGTAGCCCTTTTTGATGCACCCAGTTAAATTCGATGGTTGTCTTTCTTAATGTAACCTCCACCTTCTATCCCAACCAACCAAAGAACAAGCTAGTCAAGTTTCGTTCAGTATTCTAAAGTGATTGGCAATCGTAACTTCCTATCCAACACCTTGAAGATCGAGGCCATACATGTATTGGTAGATCGTGCGCGTGCAAATTTCTTATCACTATGTGAATTGTGCTAGAATCAGGGTGCCTAAATATCTAGACTAAGACTCCTAATAAAAATACATTTTTGCACAAGAGTCAACATTTCAAGGTAAATGAGCTCCATTTTTTATGATTTTTTTTTCAATTTTTTAATTTTTTTGAATTTTGATTTGTCAATTTTTTTGGAATTTTTCAATTTTTCAAAAAGAAGAAGGAGTTTTGTTTTCAATTATGGCATATTATCGAAGTATCTACTTTTCACCCCCAAACCTAAACTAAACATTGTCCTCAATGTTTCAAAATATGGAAAGAATTATAAAACAATATATGAAGAGGATCATGTTGAGTAGAGAAAAAGGAAAGAAAATACCCGATTTCGGCGAAAGCAATATTAGAACTCCGTTATTCAAGGAAAAAAAATCCAACATATTTCAGCCGAGATCATATTGGATTAGCAAAATATATACAAAAGGAACAAAAAGGTTTTAAAGAAATTTTATCTACTGGATTATATACAAAAATTCACCATACACTAACAATCTAAAGAGTTGAGGATCAACCCAAAAGACAAAGTGTAGAGGTTTCAACAGCTTCACACAATAATAATATGGTAGGCATGCAAGTGAAGCTGTGAAACAAAATGAGCTACCCCCAAACCTGGATTTTTCAACGGATAAAATTTTGGAAACAAAATCTCGCAGTTTTGGGGGTTCATCATGTACAAGGTCTAACTCGAAATGAACTTTGCTATGGACGGGCAAACATGCAATTTCCAACTGTGGTTCCTCAAAGATATTATATTTAAATGCAAAATGGTCCAAGAGGACTTGGGAAGCACACAGTTCCAAACCTAGATTAGGCATTCTCAGGAAAATTGGTTTTACAATATTGGTACAAACCAAATCTAGGTTGGGTGGAAGGCCATCAGATTGTGACTCATGTAGGAGAATAGGTACGTCATTATCAATCAAATCAAAATCTCCTAAATCATCTACACATGTCACATCATGCTCACAATCATCAATCAAATTAGCAAGTTCACACTCAGAATCATCAACATCATCAACAAATTTATTCTCATGCATCGGCAAGTCAGGAGAAATATCACAATGTGACCTAGGTAGAGAATCAGACACATCAAATATATTTTCATGCATATTAGTGTCTACAGAAGATTCAACTATTCCTATGTCATGCTCATCTTCACAGAATAATTGTACGAATCCCATGTCAATATCAAAATCATATGAATTACAATGAGTATTAGAAAGAACAACATGCATGACGGTCGAGGGCGAGAAGCCATATGTTATTGAACCAACAGGTTCCACAATATTTTCATGTTCTTCTAACACATCATCATAATCATCATCATGGTAGCATGCATATTGGTCCTCATTAAAAGTGGTGGTGTCGTTAGTCGATTCATGTTCCTCTAAATTAGGTTCATATTCAACATCATTTACATGAATGGGACTAGACACTTCATTAGGGACAACATACATTTCCTCATGAATTTCCTCCTTTTGTAGGTGAAGCAAAATCTGATCTAAATATGCCTGAATTCGTGATGTAGATCTATCGAAGTTTTGCTCACTGAGTCTGAAAGCTTCTGTGGTGGAGTCTAAATTCATGGGAGTACAAAATTCTTCATGTTCAAATTGTGGTGATTGGTACATGTGTGCATGGTCATTAGGGTTTATGAAAGATTGATCGCAACCCTCAAAGGATTGATTATGGTCCCAATGACTACCATTCTCACAATTTATGGGCATTTCATACCTTGGATTTTCTCTAGATTGCCTAAAATTATGCAAAATATGACAATTCTCAACAGGGTGGTCTAAACTACCACATGCGGGACATGCATAGATTTCAGGTTGCCTAAGAAAATTAGATGTGACAGATTCCTCATGTGATTGCATTTCTAAAGCTGCGATTCGAGCTTCTAATTGATCGATCAGAGATGATTGTGTGGGTGAGGCACTAGCAAAATGTTCATTTTCACGTTGTGGCGAATGATGCATGCGTGAATAGTCATTAGGGTTCAAGTATTGAGGCTCGGGACTTTGAAAATGTCCATAATAATTCCTATGACTATTGACATCATGGTCTATGGGAGGTTCATAACGTGAAGTATGTCCACACGCAAGTTCTCTAAGGGATTTGTTGTATTCCCCAACTGTAGACCAAGATCTAGACATGATTGGGCTCAAAAGCTAAGTAACTATATTACAAAGCCCAAAATTTGGTTTTTAATGGGTTTGGATTTTTGGGAAAAATTTGGTTTTTATGGGACTGAAAAACATTTGGTTTTTGATGGGAAACATTTGGTTTTTATGGGGATAAGCCCACTGTTTTGGTTGTGCTTTGGTGAGGCAATGGGTTTGGAGAACTGTTGTGAAACAGAGCCCAACTTTCGGCCTAGAGTTTGGGTACACGGCCCACTAACGACTTTAGTAAGCCCAGAAACTAATGAAGCCCAGCTGAGTTGGTAGGTTCAGTTAACCTTGTTTAGGTTGTTTGTTGGGTTTTTGAAACCCAAAATTTTGATAGGGACAATCCCACAGTTAAGCTCAAATACAAACCCAAAAGTTAACTTAAATTACAAGCCCAACAAAAAAAATGGAAAAAATTATTACAAGCCCACAAATTAAAAATGGAAGCCCACAGGTTGGGTTCTCTTAATGGGTTTAGGCTTACCTTTGAAGCACAGCCCAGCTGCTCAGTTTGGTTGCAAAAGCCCAGTCGGGCTTTAGATCATCCTAAGCTTTGGCTTCAACACTCAAGGCCCAGTTGGGCTTGGTTCAATTTCTTATCCTTCTGCAGCTTACAGCCCAGTTGGGCTTGGTTCAATTTCTTCTCCTTCTGCAGCTTACAGCCCAGTTGGGCTTTATCTTGCACCAGCTTCAGCAGGCAGCAGCAGCAGCAGCAGCTTAGGGGAGGCTGGCAGGTTGCAGGGAAAGCACAAGAGAGGAGCTGCAGGCAAGCAGCACAAAGCAACAGCAGCAGGAGAAGCAGGGCAGTTGAGGTAGCTGGAAAGAAAGCTGCAGCAGCACAGCAGCTTGGCAGCCAAGGCAGCAGTCAGCAGCAGCATCAGCTCCACAGGAGCACTACAGCAGCACAAGAGCACCAGCAGTTCAGCAATAGCAGCTCAGCAGCAAGGCAGTGAACAAGAATTGTAATGCAAGATTGATTGCAAGAATGTAAAGATGACTAATATGCAAATATGATATGCAATCAGGACAGCAAGATGTAATGAGTATGCAATGCAAGGATGAATATGCAGGTGAGGCTAGATGAACTAAGAACAGCAAATAAGAATGCTTCGAAAACACAACGCCAAGTCCCCGGCAGCGGCGCCAAAAACTTAGTGTGGTTGGAAAACACACAAAAACTCTTGCAAGTATACAAGGCCAAGTTTTAGTATAGAAAGTAAGCAAGGGATCATTCCACAGGGACTTGGGGTGTATTGAAGTTTCCTAGATAGTCTGAGCTAGTGACAGGCAGTGAAGTTAAGAGACAAAGAAACAAAGAAAATTCAGTGGCAGTGAGCCAAAGGCAGTGGCAAAGAATAAGAAAAACTAAGAACAACTTAACCAAAACAGAACATGGAAAAGAAATTGTGGATGGGAAGTGTAAGGAGATGGATGAGAATTCCCTTCACCTAGCTAGTTCATCTAGGTTAAGTTTTTGTCATATGTCTAGTTAACTAACCTTACAGCCTTAGCTAACCCCTAGTATTGGCTGTCTGTTTAAGGCACAACCAATCACAGACTAACTAGGCAGTGGCTTACTAACTAATGTAGCTGATTAACTCCTTAGAGCCACCACTGACCCCTAGCATTAGTGGTCTTCTTACAGCACCACTAATCACAAATCAGTTGGGCTTTTAGGAATCTAACTAGCCTAAGCTATTTTGAGTTCACAAAAACCATCCTAATAGCTAACCATCATGGTTCAAAGGTCTTCTCTGAGGTTTAAACAGGGAAAATACATGATCATGTGTAGAAACAATACAAACATGCTAATTAACACAAACATAACATGACAGATGGATACAAAACATCACAGGAACAAACATCACACACAGAACACAACAGGATATTACACTAAACATGAACACAACATGAACAGCACAAAAATGATCATTAACAGAACTTGGTTCTGGACACACTGGCTAATCCAGGCATAACCTCAACAACACCCTCACAGCTCCTATTTATACAATTCGAATTAGGGTTACACTTTCCCCCAAATTCCCAAAACAGTGAATTAGGGTTTTTGAAATTAAAGAAATTGACATGACAATTCTCACCCATACTCCTGCTGCTCTTCTTCCTGCTCCTCTTCATGTCTTCCATGCTGCTACGCTCCAGCTCGAGCTTCCTCTGCCTATCAACCTAGTTCATCGATTTCAAAACCCTAACAGAGAGAGGGAGTGTGAAATCAGTGAAATAGGTAGCATAGGATGATGGGGGAAGGATGGGTTTTGGTTGTATTTGATGTAGGGTGGTTGTAGTGGCTGGTAGGGATGATGGCGATGGCAGAGTATGGTGGTTGCAGAGGGTGAGGGAGAAAGAAGTCGATGGAAAGAAGGAGGGGAGTGTTTGGCGATGGGTATAGGGTTAGGTTGCTCGGGTGTGAGGCGGGCTCATCAGATTTCGATGTTAGGCGAGTGATAGGCGTTTGATCGATACATCTGAAATGCATCCAACGATAAGATGGAACATAGCCTTCAGCGACCGTCGGATGAAGAGATACAACGAAACTAACGGCGTGAGATGGAGTTAGGTGTTGTAGTGTTGGTCAGGAAATTCAGACTTTGATGCACGAAGAGGAGGCGACCGTTGGATGATGATATGGATCCAATCTGACGGCTACATGAGAAGTGGGTTATGGATTTGGGTTTTGGTTTGGGAGATAAGTTGGGCTTGGGATAATTCTGAGCCCATTTCTTCTTTAAGAAATATTTCTTCCTCTTCAAGCCCACTTCTAGCCTTTTGGTCTTGTGCACAACATTCTTCGCGGCTTCCTTGTGTAATTCCTCCCGGCTTTTCACCACTCTTCAGCTCTTTTCCGCTCCGCAAGTTATCCAGACTTTATTTATTACCTAAAAATGCAAAATTAAGTAAGAAAAATATTTATTCTTGAAAACAATGAAAATACAGAATATGGGATAAAATGTAGAATTAATGCACAAAAGATGAGTTAAATGCCAAGAAAAATATATAGAAATATGCACTTTTTAGGACTCATCAAATACCCCCAAACCTGAATTTTACTTGTCCTCAAGTAAAACAAAACTAAGGAAATCCTACCTATACCACTGTCGCTGGTCTCTCGAATGCATTTAGCATATGCACTAAGCCTTTTAAACCACTAAGTGTCCCTAGTGGACGAGTTGAAGTCTCGTGAAGGTTTTCTTAGAACGTACCTACAAAGTTCTAGGTCAAAATATAAGCTCAGATTCCATCAAATGTGACATGTGCAAAACAGTTTAAGCTCACAGCAAAATGGAGATGTCAATCTAGCTATCGAAGACACAATCCTAGCACTGATAACAAAAAAAAGACATGTGATAAGAGTGTAAAGTGTATCTACACATGTGTAAAGAAAGATCTGAAGTTATGACTACTAATCACCAAGAGATAGTTTCTCAGGCTAAGAACCAAGGTCGAAATCTAGCTAGCTGTCCGGACTTTACGAGAATTGTGAATGAGTTGGAGGTATTTCACAATTACTCGCGTTGTACATCAATGGCATACACCCTCCTTGCTTATTACAATGAAACAACAAAAGATGACTATTTACATGACTCTTATTTACATTGACTATTCTCTTTTATTTTTGGAACAAGAGATGATGGAATTGATAAATACTTGAATTTTTTTTTTTTTTTTTTTTTTTTTTTTTTTTTTTTTTTTTTTTTTTTTTTTTTTTTTTTTTTTTTTTTTTTTTTTTTTTTTTTTTTTTTTTTTTTTTTTTTTTTTTTTTTTTTTTTTTTTTTTTTTGAATAAGGAAACACTTTTGATACATATACAAAAGGAAACAAAAGATTACATGACACTTTGCAAGAGGTAGCCCTTTTTGATGCACCCAGTTAAATTCGATGGTTGTCTTTCTTAATGTAACCTCCACCTTCTATCCCAACCAACCAAAGAAAAAGCTAGTCAAGTTTCGTTCAGTATTCTAAAGTGATTGGCAATCGTGACTTCCTATCAAACACCTTGAAGATCGAGGCTATACATGTATTGGTAGATCGTGCGCGTGCAAATTTCTTATCACTATGTGAATTGTGCTAGAATCAGGGTGCCTAAATATCTAGACTAAGACTCCTAATAATTACATATTTGCACAAGAGTCAACATTTCAAGGTAAATGAGCTCCATTTTTATGTTTTTTTTTTCAATTTTTTATTTTTTATTTTCATTTTTCATTTTTTTCAAAAAGAAGGAGTTCTTGTTTTCAATTATGGCATGTGATCGTGTTATCTACTCTATACCCCCAAACCTAAACTAAACATTGTCCTCAATGTTTCAAAAGATGTAAAGAATTATAATACAACATATGGAGAGGATTATGCTGAGTAGAGAAAAAGGAAAGAGAATACCCGATTTCGGCGAAAGCAAAATTAGAACTCCATTATTCAAGGCAAAAATCCAACATTTTTTTAGCCGAGATCATATTGGATTAGCACTATATATACAAAAGAGACAAAAGATTTAACTAAGAAACTATCTACAAGAAAATTTGGTTTTTAATGGGATTGGACTTTTGGGAAAAATTTGGTTTTGTCGGGAGACATTTGGTTTTGATGGGAAAAAGAAAATTTTTGGTTTTTAGGGAAACATTTGGAAAACTTTGGTTTTTATGGGAGAAAAACATTTGGTTTTAATGGGATAAGGAGACCAAGCCCACTGTTGGGTTTTGCGAAGCCCAGCTACGTTTTTGAAAAACAGGCCCACTGCTGGCGAGTAAAGCTCACTGTTGTTTTTTTGGAATTTTGAAATTTTGGCCCACTTGAACTTTGGTTCAGGCCCACAGTTCAGAAACAAGCCCAGGTAACAATTTGAAATTTGGGCTCTTAAATAGCCAAAGGTCGAGGCCCAACTGGGCTTTTGAAAACGTTTTCTGTTTTTGGGTCAAGCCCACAGTGTAAATGTTTTGTTTTCAAATGGATGTTAAGCCCACAGTCCCAGAAATTTAGTTGGGCTTTGGCTAGCTACTAACTAAAATATGAGGCCCAACTGGGCTTTCAAAAGTTCAGTTTTCTTTAATTCAAACAACAGGCCCAAATCAATCTAAAACCACAAGCCCACAAGAAATTAAACAAACAAGCCCACAAGAAATTAATTACAAACCCAACAGAAAAATGGAAAAAATTATTACAAGCCCACAAATTAAAAATGGAAGCCCACAGGATGGGTTCTCTTAATGGGTTTAGGCTTACTTGCTTAAGCACAGCCCAGCTGCTCAGTTTGGTTGCAAAAGCCCAGTTGGGCTTTGGATCATCCTAAGCTTTTGTCTTTGTTGAGGCCCAGTTGGGCTTGGCTTATGAATGGCAGCAGCACCACTTCAGGCCTAGCAGCAGGGGCAGATCAGCAGCAGCAGCAACAGCACAACAGCAGGCTTTGCAGGTTCACAGGGCCACAGCAGAGCCACAGCAGAAGGCAGCAGCAGTTAGCAGGAAGGCTTCAGGCAGCAGTTCTTGGCAAGCAAGTCTCAGGAGGGGCAGTTCAGCAGCAATTCAGGGGCAGCCTTAGCAGCAAGAGGCTCTCAGGCACAGCAGCAGCTTCTCCAGCACTTGCCTTGGCAGCAGCAGCAGCAGACAGCAAGGAAGAAAAGCAGCAACAGGAAGCAGCAGCAGCAGCAACACCTGTTGGCTCAAAAAGAGAAGTAAGTTTCTTGCTAGAAGCTAAGAAATTCAGCTGCACTACACAGCAGCTACTAAAACAGCAAGTTACACTAAAATGCAAGAATGCAATGCATGATGAGTATGCTAGAATGAAACAATATGCAAAAGAGTATGCAATGATGCAAATGAACTAACATGCAAAAACAGCCCAGAAAAAATTCAACACAACACAACCAAGTCCCCGGCAGCGGCGCCAAAAACTTGGTGTGGTTAGAAAACACACAAAAACTCTTGCAAGTATACAAGGCCAAGTTTTAGTATAGAAAGTAAGCAAGGGATCATTCCACAGGGACTTGGGGTGTATTGAAGTTTCCTAGACTAAAGTTATCTAAACAAGTAACTAAGTGGCAGTGAGATAGTGACAGTTACAATGGCAATGAGCCAAAGGCAGTGAAGTAAAGAATGAAAGAAACTAAGAACAACTTAACCAAAACAGAACATGGAAAAGAAATTGTGGATGGGAAGTGTAAGGAGATGGATGAGAATTCCCTTCACCTAGCTAGTTCATCTAGGTTAAGTTTTTGTCATATGTCTAGTTAACTAACCTTACAGCCTTAGCTAACCCCTAGTATTGGCTGTCTGTTTAAGGCACAACCAATCACAGACTAACTAGGCAGTGGCTTACTAACTAATGTAGCTGATTAACTCCTTAGAGCCACCACTGAC
The DNA here is from genome assembly GCF_003573695.1 of Papaver somniferum. Lineage (NCBI taxonomy): Eukaryota > Viridiplantae > Streptophyta > Magnoliopsida > Ranunculales > Papaveraceae > Papaver > Papaver somniferum. Next base: position 158,896,965 of record NC_039364.1, on the reverse strand, counting down.
CCCTAGCATTAGTGGTCTTATTACAGCACCACTAATCACAAATCAGTTGGGCTTTTAGGAATCTAACTAGCCTAAGCTATTTTGAGTTCAACAAAAACCATCCTAATAGCTAACCATCATGGTTCAAAGGTCTTCTCTGAGGTTTAAACAGGGAAAATACATGATCATGTGAAGAGACATTACAAACATGCTAATTAACACAAACATAACATGACAGATGGATACAAAACATCACAGGAACAAACATCACACACAGAACACAACAGGATATTACACTAAACATGAACACAACATTAACAGCACAAAAATGATCATTAACAGAACTTGGTTCTGGACACACTGGCTAATCCAGGCATAACCTCAACAACACCCTCACAGCTCCTATTTATACAATTCGAATTAGGGTTACACTTTCCCCCAAATTCCCAAAACAGTGAATTAGGGTTTTTGAAATTAAAGAAATTGACATGACAATTCTCACCCATACTCCTGCTGCTCTTCTTCCTGCTCCTCTTCATGTCTTCCATGCTGCTACGCTCCAGCTCGAGCTTCCTCTGCCTATCAACCTAGTTCATCGATTTCAAAACCCTAACAGAGAGAGGGAGTGTGAAATCAGTGAAATAGGTAGCATAGGATGATGGGGGAAGGATGGGTTTTGGTTGTATTTGATGTAGGGTGGTTGTAGTGGCTGGTAGGGATGATGGCGATGGCAGAAGGTGATGGTGATGGCAGAGTATGGTGGTTGCAGAGGGTGAGGGAGAAAGAAGTCGATGGAAAGAAGGAGGGGAGTGTTTGGCGATGGGTATAGGGTTAGGTTGCTCGGGTGTGAGGCGG
>NC_039364.1:157610354-157627738 GCF_003573695.1 Papaver somniferum | reverse complement strand
AACTTTGTCTAAATTAGGGTTTGGCATGCCGAAACCCTAATTAGCTCCCTTTACTAGAATCGCTGTAGAATTCTCGTGCGAACTCGTATTTTGACGGTCCGCCCCTCCATTCTGAACAGAAAAGAATTTCATATCTCCCAACGAAGGAATATTTAGTTTTTGAGCTCAATCGGGAGGTGAAAGCATCTCGACAGTAAAATTCAAGAAGAATTCAGGAGGAATGTTGCGGGCCCGAGGTGGCATAGTTGCGCCCAGTCACCTATTATCGTTCATGGAGCAAGAAGGAATCTTCATTCTGTTCAAACTCAAGAAACTCCGTCCGCATGAAAAGAGGTATTGACCCTCTTCTGTTGCTCGTCTGGATCTGTGCTTTCGTCTGCAGTGTCTCTCCTGTGGATTCCAAAATTTACCAAAACTCCACTGCATTCTTAGGATGGATGGATGAAATATATGATCGGCAACGATCATGTCAGGGATAATCTTGGAGATTATTGTTTCGTTGTCGATCCATCCTTGACTTTAGGTTGTTCAGTGTATGGACCTTCTGATCGCGATGATTGATATATTGTGGATGATTGTATGGTAGAAATCTTCCGAAGACACAGGATGAAATAGATGAGTTGGGAGACATTTTTTTGCCGATGTGCTGCTATCAAGTCTTCAAGGACTTTGTTCCAAGAGACATCCTTCGAACCATCTTCTGAATCTTGGACTATCGTATGGAATGGAATGCGGTGAGAGTCCCCAGTTATATTTATGTTAGATCTGATGGCATGGCCGAATATGTGAATGTATCTTTGTGGCGTGCTTTTGGATTTTTCGATGCACATGTACGTCTTCATGTTGAGAAATTCCCGCGGCTCGTAAAACTTCGGCAGTGATGATGTTGAAATCAGAAATAACCAGGTTGAGGGGAGTGAAAGTGTCTCATGCTGGTAGTCCCCATGTGTAGCCTACTTTCATCGCATCGCCTTGAATCCATGTCCACGGGATTTGATACAAGCTTATTGTACTCTTCTGGATGTGACGCTGGGATGCACATGGACGAAATATTCTGGATAGCAAAGAGGCAGGAATGGGAGAGTTATGTTGTTTATCGTGGATCCCTCTGTTTCTTCAAGAAAACGTTTCAGCCGCGTCTCTGGATTTATCTCATGAGTCTTTGATGGTCGTCGGGATGGACTGCGATGAACAGTCCCCAGTCGCATTTTTCTTTAGTTTCTGAAGTTGTTTTCCTCTGAGCAGGCTTGGGATCCGTGATAGACGCATTTATGTGTCTAATATATCTCAATTGTATATAGTGTTAGTGCTCGATTCTATACTTATTTGGTTATTTTATTTATTTGTAGGTGTTTTTAGAAGAATAAGGTTTTGCGGCGAAATTGGCTGAAAATGCGGCGTTTGGACCTCCGTTGATAGAGTACCGGAAGCACCTCAGAAATACCTCGGAGGAACCCCGAAAAAGTGCGGAAAATGTCCCAGAAAACTCACTATACGGACCCTCAATTTTGGATAAGGGGTAACCTAATTACTAAGGGGTGACCCATTTCCAGACAGCTGCTAAAGGGACACCGGAGCTGGATAGGGGGGCACCCTTCTTCTTCACGTTTAAAACAGAATTTTGGCGGGAAATTGGTTTTCAACTCTGGCAGTTTAGGGTTCGAATTGTTGGACGTGTTTTATGGAGATTCAATTGCCAAACTCGATTGGGATGGACTTTAGTGGACCAAACAGGGTTTATGTGTGCGTTTGGGTCGAGCATATTGGGCTGAATCGTCGATATCAAGCAAAACAGAGGTGATGTTTTCACGGGTCTGCTGTGGAGATAATTTTGGAGATTACGTGGAGGATTAGGGAATATATCTTCTCTTATTCGATTCCCTTATATCTTGGGAAAGTTTTGTAACAACAGAAGACGCGTACGAGAGTTTGGAAAGGGTCAGCAGCCGTGTAGAAAAGAAAAACCGTAACTTGGCAGGGAGAAAAAAAAGAAAAATATTTCTCGAGATTTATGGATCTGGGTAGTATATAAAGGAGGATACAAGTCTCATAAAGGGGGATGAAGAGTTAGGGGTCGATTGGGAGGCCAGCAGAGAGGCGCAGGAGGAGTTGCAGGAATTGTACCTGCTGCTGCTGCTGCCATTAACAAACCTTGAAGAACACGAAGAACGGACTGCTCAGAGCAGTCTTATTTTCTGCAGCGTCAACAGCAGCAGCTGGGTGTCGTTGTTTTACTGCAGCTCACTGGTATCGTTTCTTTCTGGACGAATTTTGTGGGTCACAGAACCACTGTTTTATATTTTTCACTCTTTTAATCATATTTTGAGCATCAAGTATGTATTTTGAGAACATGATTATTATGAGTAGCTAAACCCCAATACTGGGATGATGGAGGAAACCATTCTTTATGCATGAGTAATTTTATTTAATTCTTTTATGACTATTTGCACTATTATGAATGGAATTATGAATTTTATTGATTATTTGTGATTTTGTCTGATGATGTATGCTTAATCCATGAGATTCTTGATGCATCATGCTTATGATTTACATATAATACTTACAAAATCTATTTTTGGCAAAGTAAGAGTCGATATTTGTTATTAATATAAGCTTTAATTGTCTAGAATTAATAATTGAATCGCATGAGTATAAGAATTGGTGAAATCCTGAGTCCCGGTATCTCTTGATCCTGTGACAATTTTGTATATATTTTTGCTTATAAATCTATTCAAGACCGAGCATCGAATCCTTATTTACCGTAATCTTAATATTACAACAATCCGCCGCGGCCTCGTAAAGTGTTGAAGGCGTCTTCTAGACAGAGAGGTGATGATATTCTTGCGCTACACCCTTGAAGAGTATATGACCTTGTTGTGGTTATGGCCTTTTGGTTAACTGTGTCTTCTGAGCTTTGACAGTGAAAGGATTCCATGTAGATCATCAGTCCCCAAGTATGGTTACATGTTTCTATCTTGTATGGTCAGTGGGTTGACCATGATAAAGACATCACCATCGTGTGTTCGTACTGGTGATTTTGTTACTTCTTCCACGTGAAACTAAAATATGGAGGAGTATGGGTTACCTTTGTAGTGATTGCTGCTGCGGTGAAGCTCTGGCTGGTATCAAAAAATGAGCGTCAACAGTTCTTGGTAGTAGATGTAATCAGAAGTGACTACATTGTCGTGGGAACAAAGTAGGTTGGCTAGAATTGTATGGGCATCCATGGAAGTAAAAGGATTGGCTGGATGCGTAAGCGAGCAAACTGTCCATGGTCACGAGTTTTGGCGGGATGGATCAAAAGGTGGCCATGACTACGAAGATTGGTTGGCTGCGATCATGATCCTTGACACGAGGAGTGTGGTGGCACGACCCTTTACGGGAAGGAGTGGTGTTGAAGCGGCTTCAGCTCTTGGAGAGGACGTTGAAACTTAAGTAGCCAAATGTTGCTTCGGATCCAGAAGCAGCTTGTGGAGATAACGTTGAAGCGGGGTGGATGCTGGAGCGAACGTAGAAGCGGAGCGGCTGCTGAAACGAACGTTGAAGCGGAGCCGCTGCTGGAGAACGTTGAAGCGGAGTTATTTCTGGAGAGAACGTCGAAACGGCGCCTTGAAACTCTTAAAGACTTGACGGTTACAATGTTGAAGCCGGAGACTGCGTCACTCAGTGTTCTGTCAAAATCGACATCCCTCAAGTGAACAGTGGTTAGGAGTCCCAAGTTCCATCTATCGATCATGCTTTCCAGGAGAGGTTGGGGTTTGGGAACGGCTTCCCTGGCTGGAAGCAGCTGCTTTCCTGATGAAGTGCGGTTGAGGGATGCAAGTATTTCTTGACGCTACGCCTTGGAGAAATATAGAATCTCACATAACTGTTTCATCATAAACTGCACGATTTTTTGGGCGATGTCCCCATAAATCATGCATGTCCTGAAGGGAAGAGGGTCTCTGTGAATTCAGGAGGGTTGTTGATTTCCTTTGCCTCGATTTTGGAGAAGTCGTTCCTGATCTTTACGCGTGATGAAATTGGATTGCTGATTCCCTTATACTGGGCGTTCAAGAGCAACGCGAGCCCCTTCATCTATAAATGCACGTCCTGCTGAAGTGCCTGCGCCGGATGTTAAAAGTATTCCTTGTCATCTCCCTCTTGGGTTGACGTGACTCTTATGGTGGACGCTCCGTCAGTGTCTTGAGGAAATAGGTATCTCTTTCTGAGTTATAAACACGTCTGTCTGAGCCTTACGAGAACCTTTTGTCTTTCCATCAAATCAACAATGGTAAAAGGAGGTCGGCTTCTTCCGGCTCTTCCAGTATCTTACCCTGACGGTGGAGTAGCAGCTTTCCTGGTGACGGTTGGAGCTGTCATACTTGAAGAAACGTTGGGGTGGCGGAAGCGGCTCTGGTTCTGCTGATCGTAGGTGTATCGTGCAGAGATGGCGCGGTTTTGATCAAGGAGTGCTGAGACATGGTAGGTTCGGAAACCTACAATAATAATACTGCAAGTGCACAGTGTCTAACTAGTAGATAATGGCAAATACAGGTCGTTCCAACGAGGAGTGTGAAAATACTACTACTAACTAATACCAAAAACTAACAAATCAATAAGGTGATGTTTGACGATTTTTCAGATATTCGGGAAAAAATGAAATAATAAATAATTGTAGCAATAAACAAAATGGGTAACGGGTTGTTAATGTTTTCTATTTCCACCAATTCAATCATATAAACTCGACTAATCTCTATTTATTACTCAAGACAAATTTCGAAATCAATCTCATGTCTCGGAAGATGATATGTTTAAATTCTAAAATATGGTTTGTCCGCTGTAATTTCCTTCGCTTCACGGGTAATGATTCTAAAGTATTACATATCAATCCTAAAGCATATTTCGTCAAAGAATTTAACCAAGCACGCTATATCAATTGAAAAGTATAAGTAATCAAGAAAATCACATAATCGATTAAACACCAAGCTATATGAAGAGAAATCACTAATAAATGAATCATTATTAGAAATATCATCGTAGAGTTCATATAAATAAATTGGCTTCAATCTAAACCCTAACAAACAACTTAGCAAACCATGAGAAAAGAAAACTCAAATACACCAAACCCTTGTCGCCTCTTCTCTCTGTCAACGGCTCTGCGGCCGCCTCCCCATCCCTCCCAAATATTCGACATCCTTCTTGTACACCTTCCCTTATTTTTATTTCATTAAACAAAGTATCAAAATAAATTATTCTATGAAATACTTGCACACAATTTAATGCCGTCATCAGTATCTTTCCCCAAATAGTATTGCCACCTCGTTCTTCCAATGGAATAATAAACTCTCCTTATTTCCAAAATCTCCCAAATGAAGAAAGAATTATTTTATTTTCAAAATAATCTCACGTATAAATATTACTCAATTAATTCTTCACATGGCAAATATATTGTCTTTCTCGGTGGAATATATTTGTAATAAAGTAAGAAAGATAAAATACTTCTCATTTTCAGTTTGCATGTTCCAACTCCATTTTGATTTCAATTCCTTTGTTGCGTTTGTGCCTCGCGTATGAAACAATTTTATGCTGCTGATATATACGGAGATACCAGGCGAGCTACATTTTGTCATTTTTTTCATTGTGGTTGTTGATATATGGAAATACCAGGCCAACCTCATTTCATCATTGTGGTTGCTGATATATGGAAATACCAGGCCAACCCGGCTGCTGATACATGGAAATACCAGGCCAGCATAATAAGTGCTGCTGATATATAGAAATACCATGTCAGCATAATTGATCATTGTGGTTGTTGATACATGGAAATACCAGGCCAACCACATTTCATCATTGTGGTTGCTGATATATGGAAGTACCAGGCCAACCACATTTTTCCATTTTCGTCGCAAACACCATTAAGTCTCACATTTTGTTGTTTATTCACTGGATGATCGAATTCACTTGTAATTTCTACAAAAACACTAAAATAGTATTAGTAACTAAAATATTGTATCATAGCTGATATAAATATGGGTATAAAATGTAGCATATACATTCTTATCAACACCCCCACACTTATATTTTGCTAGTCCTCGAGCAAAACAGAGATATTATGCAATTGATTATTTTATTTTTTAATTATAAGAAAAGTGAAAACCTGCAAAAATATGGATAATTACCCACTCCTCCACACTTAAACATTACATTGTCCTCAATGTAATTGAGTCGTCCAACGTAGAAATTAGGATGGGAAATACAAAAATAAACAATAAAAATAAGAGATAGAGTAGAGGGAACAAATCTGATGCGTTGACTCCCATGAAGCGAAATGTATTTGTTTCCCTACTTGCCAATAGCATGTAGTCTCAAACAAGGTGAGATTGGTACCCCAAAGTAGACATCCAATCATCATATATATAGAGTCTAAAAAGTTGAGGATCATCCCAACTAATCCGGTCAGCTGAAGAAATGTCCCTGTGAACACTATAAACCTCCAAAACGGTATGTAAATTCATTCTCAATCGAAAACTGTAAGTAATATTCAAATAATGCAAATATGGGATAAGTAAATCATTCCCATACGCAACAAATTCGGATTGTTTGACAGTTTTTATTGGCGGATCACGCTCTAAATCAGGTTCTAAATCAGCTGAAATAATTTCCGTGGAACAAGAGCTCAATGGAGCAATAATATCACGACTCATAGACCCATTATCATCTAAAACGGTTTCATTATTAATATCATCAAGACGAAAAAATTCATAACTTAATGGCTTAAGGGTCAAGGTCAGATCTTTCTCGACTGATGGAACTAGTCGAGACTCGGACAAAACTAGAGGTTCTAATTTGGGGTTCCATTTGTTAGTGTCTATCAACGGTGCGGAGTCTAACAAGTCATTGACTTCACAAATAACACTATCATCATCAAAACCAAACCCAAAATGAGCTAAGCAAACCTCTAATGGATCTTCCAAGTAGCTCTTGCAAAAGCTTTCCGAGTACATACTTGCTTTTCGCTCGCAGCACTTCGGACCAAGGTACCTAAAAAAAATCAAGCAAACTGCATAAAAATACTAAAATAAATTTAAAAGAATAATAAAAATAAATTATGTACAAAAACTAAAAATAAACTATATACAATGATATCAACAAAAGAGTATTTTGCAACCACTCCCCGGCAGCGGCGCCAAAAACTTGGTAGGTTCGGAAACCTACAATAATAATACTGCAAGTGCACAGTGTCTAACTAATAGATAATGGCAAATACAGGTCGTTCACACGAGGAGTGTGAAAATACTACTACTAACTAATACCAAAAACTAACAAATCAATAAGGTGATGTTTGACGATTTTTCAGATATTCGGGACAAAATGAAATAATAAATAATTCTAACAATAAAAAAAATGGGTAATGGGTTGTTAAGGTTTTCGATTTCCACCAATTCAATCATATAAACTCGACTAATCTCTATTTATTACTCAAGACAAATTTCGAAATCAATCTCATGTCTCGGAAGATGATATGTTTAAATTCTAAAATATGGTTTGTCCGCTGTAATTTCCTTCGCTTCACGGGTAATGATTCTAAAGTATTACATATCAATCCTAAAGCATATTTCGTCAAAGAATTCAACCAAGCACGCTATATCAATTGAAAAGTATAAGTAATCAAGAAATTCACATAATCGATTAAACACCAAGCTATATGAACAGAAATCACTAATCAATGAATCATTATTATAAATATCATCGTAGAGTTCATATAAATAAATTGGCTTCAATCTAAATCCTAGCAACCAACTTAGAAAACCATGAGAAAAGAAAACTCAAATACACCAAACCCTTGTCGCCTCTTCTCTCTGTCAACGACTCTGCGGCCGCCTCCCCATCCCTCCCAAATATTCGACATCCTTCTTGTACACCTTCCCTTTCTTTTATTTCATTAAACAAAGTATCAAAATAAATTATTCTATGAAATACTTGCACAAAATTTGATGTCGTCATCAGTATCTTTCCCCAAATAGTATTGCCATCTCGTTCTTCCAATGAAATAATAAACTCTCCTTATTTCCAAAATCTCCCAAATGAAGAAAGAATTATTTTATTATCAAAATAATCTCACGTATAAATATTCCTCAATTAATTCTTCACATAGCAAATATATTATCTTTCCCGGTGGAATATATTTGTAATAAAGTAAGAAAGATAAAATACTTCTCATTTTCAGTTTGCATGTGCCAACTCCATTTTGATTTCAATTCCTTTGTTGTGTTTGTGCCTCGCCTATTAAACAATTTTATGCTGCTGATATATATGGAGATACCAGGCCATCTACATTTTGTCATTTTTTTTCATTGTGGTTGCTGATATATGGAAATACCAGGCCAACCTCATTTCATCATTGTGGTTGCTGATATATGGAAATACCAGGCCAACCCGGCTGTTGATACATGGAAATACCAGGCCAGCATAATAAGTGTTGCTGATATATAGAAATACCAGGCCATTATAATTGATCATTGTGGTTGTTGATACATGGAAATACCAGACAAACCACATTTCATCATTGTGGTTGCTGATATATGGAAGTACCAGGCCAACCACAATTTTCCATTTTCGTCGCAAACAACATTAAGTCTCACATTTTGCTGTTTATTCACTGGATGATCGAATTCACTTGTACTTTCTACAAAAGCACTAAAATAGTATTAATAACTAAAATATTGTATCATAGCTAATATAAATATGGGTATAAAATGTAGCATATACATTCTTATCAAGCCATGGCGCTGTTTCGAAGGGTGAGGATGGCCCTGCTTTAGCTGGTTGTGGAGTGGAGAAGATGGCGCTGGAAAGATGCAAGTTATTAGTGCTGGAAGGATGCAAGCTGCTGGCGCTGGAAGGATGCAAGCTGCTGGCTCTGGAAGGATGCAAGCTGCTGGCACTGGAAAGATGCAAGTTTTTAGTGCTGGAAGGATGCAAGTTGTTAGCGCTGGAAGGATGTAAGCTGCTGGCGCTGGAAGGATGCAAGCTGTTAGCGCTGGATCGGATTGGAATGGGCGTTGGCTTGGATTTGGTATGGCACGGACTGTTGGCTGGGCATGGTGCGGACTGTTGACTTGACACGACGCTGGCTTGGCGTGGTGCGGATTGCTGGCTTGGCGTGGCGCGAACTGTTGGGCACCGTGAGGCTTGTTCTTGCGGTCCCAGTTATCTCTTTCCATACATAGCTCACATAGGAAATCCTTTCCTTATTCTAATTCCAAAAGTGTTATGCCTATAAAAGGGGTTGGCTCTCCTTTTTTTTTTTGAAAGGAAAACAAAACGCCTGGTTTATGGTTTTATTTGAATTGATAGATAACTATTATCTACGAGGGTTTTGGATTATTCTTTTGGAATGAATTGTTTTAGATTAATATTGTTTTGGTTATGACTGTAAGTAGCATAAGTACCCCGGGAAAGCTATGGAATTGTGAATGTTGTGCGACAGTAGAAAGCATGAAATGAAACATGGGAACAATATGGCTATCGGTTTTTATCATCTCTGTGAAGATTTGAAGTAGTAGATCATGTATTTTTCCTAACAAGACTTACTCGGTTTTTTGGATCTCCTAACAGAACTGGATCTCCCAGGTGCAAGTCCGAGTTTTGTGGGAAGCGCCGCCGTGATCGCGAGAAGTCCCCGGTCACTCCTTTTCGTGTGGTAGCTGATAATTGAGCCATTGGTTCCCGAGCGGATTTTTTTGCTTCTACCATCTTGAGATCGACGTTTGAAAGATGAAATCAAGAATTGAAAGTTGATATTGTAACCGAGAGATTAATCTCCCATTGTGGTTGCCAATTGTTTGAGGGTGAAAACAATTTTTGCTGATTTCGGCAATTTCGCGTGAGTGGGTGAGAAACGAGTCTAAACCCTAAACAATGTACTGCACGGGAGTACTTTAGATTCGAGAGATCAATCTGTACAAATCCGGCCTAAACCAAGAAATGTTCGTTCCAGACTTGCTTCGGTCACAAAGTGAAGGAGAAGGGTTGGTTTTGGGGAGGGAAGCGAAGAGACTGTTGAGACCAGAATAGTTGATTCTGGAAGAGTAGTTATTCGACGACTTGTATCATAAAATGGAAAGTTAACATATGGGAAAGCTAACAAATGATTTCTGAGTGTTGTATGCTCCTGACCAAAACTTGTTCTTTGGTGGAAATAGGTGAGACCTATTTATACAAGTCGCAACGAAACGTACTCTGGTCTCGTAAGAAGTGGAAATGGTTGAGTAAATGGAAGAAAGTGGTAACGGGTAATACCTGGAATTGATGTTTCCATAATGAAGGAAACGTTTCACCATTACTTCTTGTATTTACTAACCGCCTCACCCTTATGACACTTTCCTGTAACGGGCGTAGTGTACGCCGCATGCTGTAAACTGCCATAACAATACCCTGATGAGCATCCCCCAGTTTGTGACGTGTTTTTATGTCTCGAGTGTTCTCGTGGAAAACGTATAGCATGTTGCTATGTGTGGCGTGGCCAAAGGATTTGGATTTTGTAGCCAAGTTGGTGTTGTGACCAAAGAATAGGCATCGTAGCCAGGTTGGTACCGTGACCAGAGAGTTACCATTGCAGCTCAGACATTGCCACGAGTCGTTTGGCGGCAGGTTTGTACGGATGATATCTGCATCTCAGGAGGAAGGGTATCCGTAGATTGTTGCAACCCTTCGTTTGGAAACCAGCGCTATGGTTGCAGCGCTTGCATGCTCTTGGCACGACCAAATTAGGGTTTTGGCGTCGTGGTCAAGAATTGGCACCGTGGCCAAGAGATTGCCACAAATCGTTTACTGGCAAGTTTGTATGGATGAGATTCGTATCTCAGGAGGAAGGGCAGCTTTTGATTGTTGCAACCCTTCGCCTGGCAACCAGCGGCCTGGTTGCAGCGCGCACATGCTCTTGGCACGGCCAAATTAGGATTTTGGCATCGTGGCCAAGAGATTGCCACAAATCGTTTGGTGAAAAGTTAGTACCGCTGAGATTTGCATCTCAGGAGGAAGGGTGGCCGTTGATTGTTGCAACCCTTCTTTTGGAAGCCAGCGGCATGTGGTAGGGCCGGCATGGCTTTGGCATATTTTAGGCGCGGCCAAAATTAGGGTTTTGGCAAAACCGTGATGTTTAGACTTGGGCCGGAAGTTGCCATGTGTTAGGTGGCGGACTTGGACGGCTGAGATCTGCATCTCAGATGGAAGGGCAGCCGTTGATTGTTTGATAGGTGTCTAAACCACCTAATTTTATATCTAGTATTTATGCTTTCTTTGTTAATTTTCTTGTAAATTATGTATCTTATGCTTGCTTTTGAGTATTTAGGTACTTTGGAGTCATTTGGAAATAAAAGAAGAAGAAATGTTGCTTAAAGGGCCGAAAGGTGCAACCGCTGTTGGGCGAAACCATTTCTCATTATTTGCTTTTATTTCTTCATCTCTGTCTGAAAAGTATGTCGGCTTTAGTGATGCAAATTTCTGTCTGAAAAGCATGACAACTTTAGTGATGAATAGAAATTGAAGAGAGAATAAGTAGGTCTGAGAAATGAGAGGCGGCTGCTGCTCAAGGAAGAACGTTCATTTGGAAAAAGAAGGGCAAGAGGTCATTTCAGAGCCAAATGTCGTCTGGATCACAGTCAAGGATAGGGGGCACCCAATTGGAGTCTATGGATAATTGTTAAAAACAACCATGGGTGTTTTTAGTCATTCTAGATTTATTACAACAAAACCTAAAATGGGGTAATCAGTTTATCATTTGATTCTTCCTCAATTTCTCAGTAGTAAATCGCAGAGATGGAAGTTTAGGATTTGAGCTGAATTGATACTGCTGATGCTGTCAGGGAAGAGTTGGCTTTAGTTTGAATTAGAGAATCAAAGAAAGAAGATATGAAATCACTACCAGTATTCACCATCAGGTTAGGGTTTTGCTGTGTTTGAGTTGAATAGAGGAATTAAGAGATGGGGTTTGTGTGAATTCATAAAAACAGTGGAGAAGTCGATGTGGTTTGAAGCGTAAATCGCAGAGATGGTGGTGCTACTGATAGAGTTGAGATGAGGGTTTAGAAACATGAAAGTTTTTCTTTTTCTTTTTGTGATGAACTCCTTTAACATGAGTATTTTATTTTATCATTGGTTATGGATTAGTTGGATTTCCAAACATGGGTTTTTGTTCAATAAGTTAGTTTTGTCTCCATATTATCGTTTATGATTCAGTGATGATATAGTTACATGATTTGAATGTTTGTTTGGTTGAGTCTAGAATCAATCGAGTTTGTTTTCATCTCTATTGCTAGATTAGGATTTATTAGACGCAAAAATGATAGATTCCTGATTACAAGTAGCATAATTGTGATTATTGCTTGTAGTGATACATCCTAGTAGTCACAAGTGAGTCATAAACTTTGTTAAATCGGATTAGTGCTTTTACACGTTCGATTGCTTTGATTGGCCTGATTTCATAGAACTTAATGCATCCAGGGAATTAAACTTGATTAGTGATTTTACACGTTAGGTTGTTCTCTAAGATAGAATTCATATTCGAATCTTTTAATGTGTTTGTTGATGACAAGAGGAGATTTGCGGGATATACTTGCGATCAAGGTATCTTATGGCGTTTGATAAAAGAGAGATTAAATATCAATTCTAGTTATTGTTAAAAAGCATGTTTGTGAATGAAGATGAATCTTTTGGATACACAACAAGGATGTATTCAAACAAACTCTACTTTCGAGATCAAGCCGGGGTTGCTTAGAGAATTACCAAAGTTCCATGGCATGGTGAATGAAGACCCAAACAAGCATCTTATGGACTTCCACACCATTGTCACGACCATGTTTCCAGCGGATGGTGCAATGTTGAAAGTTTTTCGATTCTCGTTGATAGATAGTGCTAAGGATTGGTTGTGTTATTTACCTTCCGGAAGTATCATAACATGAAATGGGTTGAAGAAACTCTTTTTAGAGAGGTATTTTACTGCATCAAAGGCTACTCAAATTTGCAAGGAGATTTGCGGGTTGAAGCAAAATGTGGGAGAATCTTTATATGAATGTTGGGAACGATACAAGAGATTGGTGGCAAGATGCCCTCACCATCAATTCAGCGACGCGATGATTATCTAATACTTCTATGAAGGACTCCAATCAAGCGATAGGAATCTTCTTGACGTTGCGGGTGGTGGTGCACTAGTGAGCAAAACGGTGGCACAAGCTAGAGAATTGATTGAAAACATGGCAGCAAACTCCCAACAATTCTTGAGTCGTGGTTCAGATGTGCTTCTTAGGAGAGTAAATGAAATGAGCGAGGTGGAGAAACTTCGTCAACAAAGGGGTAACATGACAGCTATGATGCAACAAGTTGCAGCCGCGGTGATACCAAGTTCTTCTCAAGGGTATGAAGACTCCAATGAACAAGCTAATGTGATATTCCCAAATCAGCAAAGACAGTATGATCCCTACTCCAACACTTACAATCCGGGATGGAGAGATCACCCAAATTTTAGCTATGCGAACAAGCAAGGAGCGGTTCAACAACCTAATTTCAACCATCCGAGTGGATTTCAACCTCAACAACAACAATTCAAGCCGCGTCAGTAATTTTACCAACCACAACAACAACAACAACAACTTCAAAATTAGGGGTCAAGTATGGAAGAGTTGCTGAAATCTTTTATTCAAAGGACGGAGAGCACGGTTAAGGAGTTGCAAACTCAAGTTGGTTCTATGGCTATTGAGTTGATCCAATTGAAGGCACAAAATAGTGGGAAACTTCCTTCTCAACCTATTAACCCAAAAAGGGATGTGAATGCTATTACGTTGAGAAGTGGTACACAAATTGTGCAACCCGAAGTTACTAATTCGGGCAAGGTGGAAACACCAAAGAAACCTGTTTTGGAGCAGAAAAATGTGGAGTCTCCCCAAACTTCTGAGGTACCTATTTCTAACTCTAAAACTCCGGTTTCTACTTATGTTCCTCCTTTACCTTTCCCTCGCAGATTCGCAAAGTCCAAGATGGAGGAACTAGAAAAGGATATTTTAGACGTTCTAAGAAAGATTCATATGAACATACCGCTCATAAATGCTATAAAGCAAACGCCAAAGTATGCAAAGGTGTTGAAGGACTCGTGTACCAACAAGAAAAGGCTCAAAGACAATGAAGTGCTAAGTATGGGGGAGAATGTTTCGGTAATCTTACAACACAAACTCCCACTGAAATGCAAGGATCCGGGTAGCTTTGACATTCCCGTCACAATTGGTAACACTACATTTAACAAAGCTATGTTGGATTTAGGTGCATCCGTTAATGTTATGCATACGTCCATGTATGATTCACTTGAGTTAGGTCCTCTTAAAAAGTCTGGAATTGTGTTGCAATTAGTCGATCGCTCTAATGTTTACCCAATGAGTATTGTTGAGGATGTTCTTGTGCAGGTTAATCAACTTCTATTTCCATCTGACTTTTACGTGTTAGAGATGAATGAAGGTTCACCGGACTCGTCTCTTCCATTGCTACTTGGGCGTCCCTTCATGAAAACAGGGAAAACCATTATTGATGTGGATAAGGGAACGCTAACTATGGAGTTTGATGGAGAAATAATAAGTTTCAACATTTTTGAGACGACGAGATATCCTAGTGATGTCCACTCTTGTTTCTCCATTGATTTTATGGATACATTAGCACAACAAGTGTTTGAATTGAATGGTGGCGATGGTTTGGAAACCGTATTAACTACATCCATGGATAATAGTGTAGAGTGTGGTAATGAAGTCAAGGAAGCCCTTGGTGATCTTAATTCACTACAAGGATGCCCGGAAACTCATAATATTTCCTTTATTTCTTTACCGTGCAACGATGAAAAACTTTTACCATCTATTGTTAAATCTCCAAAATTAGAATTGAAACCTCTCCCAAGTCACTTAAATTACTTGTACTTGGGTGACAAGGAAGAGTTACCTGTGATTGTTTCTAACGAGCTTAGTGAATTACAGGAGCAAAAACTTCTAAGGGTGCTAAGGAAGTACAAGACGGCCATTGGATGGACAATCGCTGATATCAAGGGTATAAGCCCTACCTTTTGTATGCATAAGATTCATTTGGAGGATGATGCAAAGCCTACAAGGGAAGCGCAACGTCGTTTGAATCCTCCCATGATGAAAGTTGTGAAAAAGAAGATACTCAAGCTTTTGGAAGTGGGTGTTATATACCCCATATCCGATAGCAAGTGGGTAAGCCCGGTGCAAGTGGTACCAAAGAAATCAGGTGTGACGGTGGTGGAGAATGATAAGAATGAACTTGTCCCAACTCGTGTGCAAACCGGTTGGAAGGTTTGTATTGATTATAGAAAATTTAATGCCACCACTAGGAAAGATCATTTTCCATTATCTTTTATTGATCAAATGCTTGAACGTTTAGCTGGACACTCCTACTATTGCTTCCTTGATGGCTATTCAGGTTATAATCAGATTGTGATAGCACCGGAGGACCAAGAGAAAACCACTTTCACTTGTCCTTTTGGTACTTTTGCTTATAGAAGGATGCATTTTGGCTTGTGCAGTGCTCCAGCTACCTTTCAAAGGTGTATGATAAGTATCTTTTCAGAATATGTTGAAAACATAATCGAAGTGTTCATGGACGACTTTAGTGTCTTTGGTGATTCATTTGACCTTTGCTTGAACAACTTGTCTTTAATCCTTGAACGATGTGTTGAAACAAACCTTATGCTGAATTGGGAGAAGTGCCATTTTATGGTAACTCATGGCATAGTTTTAGGCCATATAATATCTTGTAAAGGCTTGGAAGTTGATAAATCTAAGATTGACCATATTCGTGCTCTAACCCCTCCCACTACGGTGAGGGAGATACACTCTTTTCTTGGACATGCAGGTTTTTATCGTAGGTTTATCAAGAACTTTTCCAAGATAGCGTCACCACTTTGTAATTTATTGCAAAAAGATGTGGTTTTTAACTTTGATGAAAAGTGTGTGGAGGCATTCAATCGCTTGATAGAGCTTTTGATTTCAGCCCCTATCATTAAACCACCGGATTGGAGCAAGCCTTTTGAGCTCATGTGTGATGCAAGTGACTATGCGGTTGGTGCGGTGCTTGGGCAACGTGTGGGGAAGATCCCTCATGCTATTTATTATGCTTCTAGAACGTTAAATGAGGCCCAACAAAACTACACAACCATTGAAAAATAGTTGTTAGCCATTGTTTTTTCTTTGGAAAAGTTGCGTCTTATCTAATTGATACAAAAGTTGTTGTCTTTTCTGATCATGCAGCACTTAGGTACTTGCTAATGAAGAAAGAAGCAAAACCGAGGCTCATACGATGGATTTTACTCTTGCAAGAGTTTGATCTTGAAATCAAAGACAAGAAAGGAATTGAGAACACCATTGTGGATCACTTGAGCCGTCTTGCTGTGGAAAAGGAAGTTATCCCATTGCATGAAAGCTTCCCGGATGAGCAACTATTTTCAATTGCCTTTGGAGAACCATGGTATGCTGATATTGTCAATTACTTGGTGTCTAAACAAATCCCAAAGAACTTGTCTCGTGCTGAGAGGGACAAACTTAATAAGTTGGGAAACCAATACATATGGGATGATCCATACTTGTGGAAACATTTCAGCGACCAAGTAATAAGAAGGTACGTTCCCGAATGTGAATTTGATTTTATATTGTATTTTTGTCACTCTTATGCTTGCGGAGGACATTTTGGGAGTAAGAGAACCGCTCACAAGGTGCTTGAAAGCGGTTTCTATTGGCCAACCTTGTTTAAGGATGCATATATATTTTGTACAACTTGTGATAGGTGCCAAAGAACAGGCAATCTAGGTGCTCGAAATCAAATGCCACAAACTTTTATTCAATTTATTGAAGTTTTCGATGTATGGGGTATTGATTTTATGGGTCCTTTTGTCAACTCACATGGGAATTTTTTATATCTTACTTGTTGTTGATTATGTCTCTAAATGGGTGGAAGCTAAGGCCTCCCCAACTAATGATTCTAAAGTGGTTTCAGATTTTGTGCAAGCTAATATTTTTGCAAGGTTTGGAATTCCAAGAGCCATAATTAGTGATGGGGGTTCTCACTTCAAAAACAGTTTCTTACAAAACTTGTTGAAGAAGTACAATTCGTACAAGATTGCAACACCTTATCATCCCCAAAAAATGGACAAGCCGAGGTTTCCAACCGAGAGGTGAAATCCATACTTGAGAAGACGGTGAATCCAACAAGGAAGGATTGGAGCATGTGACTTAATGATGCTTTTTGGGCTTATAGAACCGCATACAAGACACCTATTGGGATATCTCCTTTTAGGCTTGTGTATGGTAAACCTTGTCACTTACCCGTGGAGATTGAGCATAAGGCATTTTGGG